>NC_142948.1:33888487-33923487 GCF_046866305.1 Octopus bimaculoides | reverse complement strand
TTGCATATGAAAAACTGGGGTTGGGGGGGAAGAGAAAAATGGAAAATAAATAAACAGTGGTAATAGTTTTATGGTAGAGATTATAGTGGTGGTAAGTGTATAGTTAAAGTGAAGGTGCTGGTAATGGAATGTCATGCAATTTTAAATAGAATAGCAATAACACAAACTTCCTAATAACATAACCAATTTATTTCTTTCTTTGTCTGTCTGTCAAGATCTCTCCCTCTCTCTAAAGCATTACACAATACCCACATGGAAAATTCAATACTTTGTCTACTCAAAATGTCTTAGGGACAATGAAATCATGGGTCCATAACCTTTGCAATATTTTTTTTTTTTTTTTTTTTTTTTTTTTTTACCATTCTTAAGTTGGCACTGCTACCTGCAATAGACTGACAGACTAATTGTTCAATGAGATGAATTTCTCAATATAATACTGCAAAGCCTAAAGCTAGACATTACAATGTTCTTGTGATGTGTTGTGGCTGGGGAACATAGGAACAACTAGGCTCACAGAGTCTATAATTTGACATACAGATAGCATTGTTCAAAGTTTGCTTTCATCACAAGATGAATAAATACTTGATGATATTCAAAATGCCCATGTTTTATATCCAGCAGCTTGGTAATCATTGAAAAGGCCCATTTAGGAATAGCAGCCAGAAATCTATGATACTAATATCCAGTTTCACAAGTTCAAAACTGACCACATATTAACATTTAGGTCCATGGAAGTATAAGAAAACGAATGTATGTTTGTGTGTATGTATATATACTAGACTACCCGCAACAGAGTTTCGTTTCGTAGGTTTTTTTTCTTTTCCATGTTATTTCACATGCTTTCAACGAATGTGACACCAAAATCATGCGTAAACAGCTCCTTTCCCCAGAAAAGGTAGGATTTGGCTGCTATTTCTTGCACGTCCTGCTAACACATAACAGGTATTTTGGGTCTTTTATCGCAAATAGCTATTACGTGGTGGTAGGGAGTGCTAAAAGTAGCAGCCAAATCTCTGGATTGTATAATCACACACACCCCAATGACACAATTACATAAGAATGTAACAATATCATGCTATATGTGATTTAAGAAGCTGTTATTGTGCACGAGGCCTCAATATAACATACATCTATATTCAAAGAATAACAAAATGTTACAAGGATATGGTGTGATTTGTTTGCAGTGTAGAAAATTTCATAACTGCATAGAAAAGCATACACTTGCAAAGACAAAATTCTTCATAAGACATCTTGAAGGCATGATCTTTTAAAAAGAGTGAGCCAATTACAAAAGAAGTGTGCAATGTGTCTCTTTCAATGCATGGATCATGGTTGTACATTGTAGATAAGACATGTAACCCAATATAAACAGCATTCTGAAAAGATCTAGCTTCCACTTAAAGGGGACAATCCTGAATAATATGGCTGCAGTTCCTGTCAGCACAACAACAGCATGGCCAGTCTGTTGTTATTCTTTTTGGAATATCTTATCCTTCCCCAACCATCTCCTTTACACACACATACACACGTGCGCACATACATACATGCGCACATGCACATGCATGCACACTCCTTTTGTAACAATGTTTGCAGTGTTGAAATGGCTGCAAGCATTGTCAACATCCCAACTAGCAGCAGTTGCATTGTTTCTGGCAGCTGCATTGGCTGTTGGCGGATGTTAGGTGCGTGGTGGCAGCAGAGCAATGAAGAGGAGGGGAAAGGGAGCTGTGTTGAGCAATTGGGCTTAGCAGTAGCCAATTACCAGTTGCTATGACAACAGTAAAAGTCACCATAACTAGCTAGGACTAGTGGTTGGCAAACAGCGATGAATGGCACATATTGCATCATTTCAAGTATAACACTACCACCACAGTATACCGCAATAGATAATGAGAAATAGCAATAAACCAGCACCTCTTCAAGAAACTGTGGCATATTCTGTGCCATGGCAATAAACACTGCAAAATTCCAAAGTTGGGTGAGGGAGGGAAAAGAAGATGCAATAAAATAATGAATTTTGTTTCCAGCGTGTAATGAGGAGTAAATATAGAAAATCAAATCTATTGATTCATTATTCCACTGCTGACCCCAGCACAATTTGAACTTAGAAATCAGAAACAATATTTTAGCAAACTATATATCTGCCATGACAAATTCTTTGGTGAAGCATTATTGTCTGTACCAAATCCACCACTCTAATAATAGTAGTTTCTACAAAATAATAACAAGAAGAAGAATACTTTTTACTATAAGCTCAAGGCCTGAAAGTTTAGGGCAGAGGTAAGTCAAGTACATCAACCCCTGTGCTCAAGTGGTACTTATTTTCATGGACCTTGAAAGGATGTAAGGCAAAGTCAACCTTGGAACTGAGGAAATAACAACAAGTGAAATGCTACTAAGCATTTTGTCTGGTGTACCAACAATTCTGCCAGCTCGCCACCTGAATAATAATAATCCTTTCTTTTATAAGAACAATGTCTGAAATTTTGAAGGAGGAAGCTAACTGATTACTTCAACCCCTGTGCTTGGCTGGTACTTATTTCATCAACCCCGAAAGGATGAATGGCAAATAACCTCGGCAGGATTTGGACTCAGAAGGCATAATGTAAAGAAGGAGGAAATGTCACAAATCATTTTGTCTGACACACTAATGATTGTGTCAGCTTGCTACCTTAGTAATAATAATAAAATAACAACAACAATGATGATGATTTCTAATATAGGTTTATGGTATAGTCATTTATGTCAACCCCACTACAAGATTTGAGCTCAGAATGTATAGTCATAAGTAAATATATTAAGATATTTTGTCCAACACACCAACAATTCTACTGATTTCACCACCCTAATAAAGTTCCAAAATAATGATGATGATGCTGATAATAATAATAATAATTGCCCAGTTGCAGTACCAGGTAGTGGCTCTCATGGCTTCTGATCTTAACTGATTGGAAGTGTTATCATGTACATTGTTTTCGCTTGGTATAAAAAGATTGTTATAACAAATATTCTGTTCGATAAAACAGATTTGCTTGTCAGTTGTTTGACCTTAACCAGCTGAGCATGTCCCTTAGTGACTGACAATATGTGCATCTCTGATCACAAGCAGAAGTAGTTGGGGAGCTTCATAGCTAAGTATTCTGAGGAATTCTTTGAGGTTCGGATAATTCACCTTTGGAAACATGGGTGTGTTGTTCAACATCCTTAAACAACCCTTATTCAGGGACCATTTGAGTGGGATGGGCTACTCAACCTGAAGAAAACCCTAACTGGGCCCCACCTCCAAGGTCATGCACTGTTTATTTTGATATGAGATCACCATGTCGTGCACATATGGTTGTGATGCATGTGTACCCTTATCAGACAGGTAGTCATGCTGGATATACTGGGCTTCGTATATTTTACCCGAGTGTCACTTTGATGGCATGCACTACTCTCTCACTCAATAATAATAATGACTTCTAATACTGACACAAAGTTACACATTTTTTGGAGTTGGGAAGAGGGAAGGATATAGTTGATTAATTTCATACTAATATACTACTGGTACCTAATTTATGAACCTGCAGGATGAAGGGCAAGAGCAACCTTGAAATGATATGAACTCAAAACAGAGAGACAAAATGATAAAATTTAATGCATTTCAAAGAAAGTGTGTAGGAGATCATACTACTCATATATCTCTTGAAAGCGTAAGCAAAGTTACTGTTTTCACTAGTATTCTGAAAATACTACAAAATCTCCAATGAATTCATTTTTGAAAGAGTGATTCTCGGGTGAAAATATTCAACATTTTCTCATTCAAATTTATTTGCATGTTTGTTTATCAACAACAACAACAAAAAAGACAAATATAAAAAAAAAAATGCTACCAGTAACACAGTAGACTAGAAATAATCATACACTATGCCAAGCCTGTGACCTGGTTTCAATACCAGATCTATTGTGAATGTCCTTGGAAAAGGCATTAACATCATAACAATCAATTTCACCCTTTCTAAAACTTCCAGCCTTTTATACTTATGTAAGAAATAATTACTTGGCACAGTCAATAGCAAGTTTTATTAGATGTTTTTCTATTATCTGGTTTATTGCTTTATTATTGTGCTGACTAGAGTCAACTTTGCTGTCTATTTTTTCAGAGTCAATAGCAGCATTGTGTAGGAAGCAGTAATTTCTCTCTGCTAGCTGACAATGTGAATTCACTTTGGTTTCTAATTGAAGCAAACTTACTTCACAGAAGACGTTTATACCCTTCAGATATACATGAATATTATACAATCTCTTTCCTTATCTTATAAAATGTCATCATACTGAAGGGAAGTTGAAATTAATTATATCAACCAATTATTATCTTCCCCATAACATGTTACATATTCATTGTTGCTACTGTTGTTCTGGGAGAAAACGAATGGTCATCTTTACAAGTTGTTTCCTCCCAGAATATTTTACTGTATTTGCCTGAATTTGTTGGCTCCAAGATCAAATCCTTCCTTACATCCCTCTACATAAAAATATACCAACAAAAGAAAGCATTCTTCCTGAACAAACTTAGCCTTATGCCTTCTCCAAAAAAAAATACTTATTATTATTGTTGCTTTTGTTGTTGGTTGATACACCTAAAACAATGAAACAGCTATCAGTTACATGCAACCTGGACGTCTTATGCCAGATTTGTACTGCTTTCATAATCACAAGCTTTGAAATAATCCTCCAATTGGCTATAACAATCAAGCTTCTTTCAACAAAACTGAGGTACAATTGCTGCACATATAAGGAGAATCAAATGTTAAATCACTACTACCATGTCTCTCTACCAATGTCATAGGAAACAATCTTGAAACACTCCATTTCTTCTCTTTATATGAAGAGAAACAGTCTTGCAAGACTTTCCTCTTCTCCTTACACATGGAGAGAAACAATTTGGTATTACTCCACCCTTATCATTAGGAACAATTATGAATGTCAACAAATGTTGATGGTAACGCATAGCAACTATATGTCTTTAAGAAAATAGTAAAAATTTCTTCCCAAAAGGATTTTCTCTTCAGGAGCAGAAAATACTTCTGCATTGATCTGATACTAACACTTATGGAGCAGAATTCATACATACCAGGGACAGTGCTGCTGCAATATACACAAATAACCAAGACACACACACATAACCAAGACACACACACATAACCAATACACACACACTAGGTGTGCTGAGTACTGCCAGCATATCTAGGACATTGATGCTGCGTAAAGATCTTAGACACATAATAAAGTACTTCTGACATACCTGACAATGCTACTACTGCACACACAAGCATCCTAAATTGTACAAAAACTGTGAACAAACAAAAGGGCTCTATATAGTTGCTTGACTTACTAGAAATAGTAACATAGTCACCTCAAAATCATCCTTAAAACATCTTGTTCTAGATATACAAGATAACAGGATGATCATAGCTGGAATACCTTAGATCACAGGTCTGCTCAATCAAAAGTTAAACAACTACAAATATTGTGAACAAAAAAACTAGCAGATTGACAAAAATTCACTGATCAACATACTACAACTGCTGTTGTGTTTTCTCTCGTGGTCTCCTCTACAGCTATTACAATGGCTTCTAATCTTTTGACCTAACAATCAGTATATAACCTCAACCCAAACTTACATGACATACCTGCTTTCTTACTTGTCATTCCTACTTTGTCTTACACACTGAATTCTACATTTAACACTCAGTCTTACTTACACACAACTGCAGTTCTCTGGAATTTCATCCATACCAAGATTTTTACCCACTGTTACTAAGGTTACCTAGGCTAAACAATAACCTGCAGATGTTCAAACTAAATATCAGCCACATCAATCCCATGAGCATTGGTAGTAGGAGCTCTCTTCTCTCATTGTTTGACTAATTAACATTTTTATTATTATCTTAAAGGGTAGTGGACAAACAGAATTGTTAGAACTCACATAAAATGACTTGTAGTAATTGTTGTGGCCCTTTATGTTCTCAGGATTGATTTCATTGATTAACCCCTCAACATACATATGCAAGTTTGTGGGTCTCCAAGAATGATTGCAACTTGGACACTGTTTACATGATAGTTAAGCAAAGCGGTTGCAGCTGCAATAGGTTCAACCTCTTGATTAAAGCAAACTAGGCTATATATAATGACAAATAATAATGTTTTTAATTGAAAATAGAAATATAGCTAAAAGTTACTATAATTAAACTTTAAAAACAGTAATGAATTGTATTTGTTAATTAATTAGAATCAAACACATCTGGGATATACAACTCCGAAAGGTTGTCAAAAATATAGATCACCTACATTTCAGTCAGTACATAAAAGAAGCAATGCAGACACTTGAGGTGTACTTAGTAACTACCAACACATCAGACACCTTAAACTTGCACTTTCTGACTGCGAATAAACAGCGTACACACACACACACACACACACACACACACACACCGCAGTACTAAAAATGCTAAGAGAGAAAATTTGTTATTTGTCTTATGACTTGCTAAGGGTTGACTTATTCTTCTGTCTGATTAATTATGCATTAGAGTCAATATACTTTCTCTATTATACTAGAGCAGCTGGAATGGTAGAGAGAGAGAAAGTGAGGTGTTGGAGAAGGAAATAACAGTGGCGGTGATGGCAGTGGGAGTGGTGCAGATAGTTGTGATTGTTATTTTGACTGTGGCAGTCCTGGCTATAAAAGTAATAGTAGCAGTATTTTATAATGATGGTGGTGGTGAAGATGGTTGTTTTGGCAATGATGACAGTAGTAGTAGTAGTAGTAGTAGTAGTAGTAGTAGTAGTAGTAGTAGTAGTAGTAGTAGTAGTAGTAGCAGCAGCTTGTCAGATTTATAACAAGTTGGTCATTTTGTTAGTGATAATACAAAAGATGATGTTGACAGGGATAAGAAAGATTGTGGTGGTGAAGAAGAAGAAAGCAAGAAGAAGAAGAAAGCAAGAAGAAGAAGAAGAAGAAGAAGAAACAACAACAACAACAGTAGCAACGGTTTATTGTTATGGCGACAATGACAGCAGAAGTAGTACTGACCACTATCATGGTGGTGATAGCAGCTTATGATGTCAGTGATGGTGTTAGATGTTGCGCAAGGTAATGATAGTGGCTACTATATTAATGATGGTGGTGGAGGTGATGGGAGTTGTAATAGTGGATGTGGGTGTTAGTAGTAGTAATCATTTACTTTGGCCTAAGATCAAGAGAAGGGGAAGGATAGAAGATGTGGCATTCGTTGTTGCATAATGAGCTTTACAAGATAATGAACTGTAGTAGTAATGGTGCTGGTGGGGAAGGTAGTGACTATTGAGGAATTTTCATCCGCAGTCAGCCAAATCAACAGAGAAAGAACTCTTCCACCTGCCATCAGCACCGTTGTTGCTCTTGGAAACAATTTCAGCGTAAACATGCTTACACAGAATCAGTAGCATTAATATCAATGTGTTATAATTCCTTTCTCCCTGATGTGTGCATGTGGCATGTGCATGCATTGACACACACACACACACACACACACACATTAGAATTGTTAGAATTGAAGTAAGCTCCTAGCAATTAGGGGTTAGTGACCCACTTTTGATCTTCATACTGCCCAGTTCACACAATTTACGGGCTTTTGCTTCCCAAAAATACATGAGCATCACTACACCCAAAACCCTACAAGAATTCAGAAAATATGTTACAAAGCAAGAAATTTTAAATATATATTATTCCTCCTTTATTTATCCTTACATGCGCGCACGCACACACACATACACGCCACTCTTCCTTAAACACGCATCATCATTGTTTTATGTTTGCTTCCCATACTAGCATGGTTTTAATAGTGTGTGTGTGTGTGTGTGTGTGTACTGACACTAAAGGTGTTTATAATGTAAAAAATTATAACAAATCTAAAAATCTAATGAAATCCCAATTTTGGGGAAATGAAAACAATGCAGTTAGGAAAAGACTACTTGCAGTTACTATAAACTATGTGTATCAAGGCTACAAAAAATATTCTCATGCGTGCAGCCTATATCCTAAGAAGAACACTATCAACTTGAGAATATTTGAATTTTTTTTTTTTAATCTTCCAAAATTGTAAATATCACAACAAACTTTTAACAGAATTTTAATGCTCAGTGTTGGGTTGCCTTCCTTGAAATATGTGATTGCTCCTCATAAATAACGTCTACAGTAAAAAGTCTAACTTGCTGTGTCTTGAGGTCTCTGGTGGAGACTTCGAACAGCTGATGTAAAACAAAGCAACAACAACAATGAAAACATTCAACCCCTGAAAGGATGAAAGGCAAAGTTGACCTTGACAAGATTTGAACTCAGAACATAAAAAAACCAACAAATACTGCAAAGAATTTTTTTTTTCTGATGCTGTAACATTTCTACCACCCCACTCAGTAATATAAATTATTTGACAGGATGGTTGAGTCAATTACAATGACTCCAGTACTGGTACTTACTTTATCAATCTCAAAAAGATGAAAGGCCAAGTTGGCCTTGAGATTTCAACTCAGAACTCAGAACATAAAGAGCCAGAAGAAATACCACTAAGAATTGTCCAACATGCCAATAATTCTGCCAATTCACCCAATAATAATAATAATAATAATAATAATAATGATAATAACAATATTAATGATAATGCCAGCAGTTTTGAGAAGACAGGGTTAGTTTATAACATCAATCTCAGCTGCTGTAGACAAAAAGGATGCAACTTACATGACTTTTATTTCTCTTGTATAATTTTCCAGATGTAAACAAAATCGTATTTGTCTCACTTTCAAAGAGAGAAGCAAGTCTTACTAGCAGCACTTCAAATGTGCCAGCCTGAAAAAAAATTCAAGAGATATATGAAGCTATATTTATATAATGGAAGTATATACAAAAGTAATAAGAACAATTGATAGTAATTAAATTTTTGATATCAATATCCTAAAGTACAGACAACAATAATACATGCAATAATTAAGAATAACATTTAATGACAATTTAAGTTTTGAGGGAATAGATTTTTTTAAAAAAAGCAATACTCAAAGCTTATGAACCACTATGAAAAAAACATATTTATCGGGCAATCAGAAATGTACTTAGTCTCTATGTTTAAAATTTACTGTCATAGACTTAAAAACTATCAAATAATCAATCTATTGAATTTCCACAGATTCCTTGCATCTAATTCAAATTGGTTTTATTGTTAATATGTTAATTCAGCTTAAGCCATTTAGTGGAAAGTGAAAGTTAATAACATAGAGTAGCCCACAGACCCAACACTTTTCATGGCAGTTTGTATCAGACTTTTTCATAGATATATACTGCTTGTTTTAAAATCAGAAAAAAGCTGATGGGGAACATTAAACATGTACAGTCAAACACAACAAATCAATTTTCCTTCTGAGTTATATATTTGAGTTAAAATCCCTTACAACCACGATAACCTTAACTCAACCTTAACAAATACTGCTGACTCCCACACAAAATAAACCTTTTATTTCTTTTTGTTACAGAGAAGTGAGCACTTGATTGAAAAAGATCTGGTTTAAGTTCTGGCTGGAGCCATGTGCCTTCACTTATATTAAATGATTGGTACAGTCAGCACAGGGTCATATATCTGATATCTGGAGGAAGAGTGTAATCTATTTAACCAACATCAATATTGGATGGCAAAACAATCTACCACT
Organism: Octopus bimaculoides; assembly: GCF_046866305.1. Classification (NCBI taxonomy): domain Eukaryota; kingdom Metazoa; phylum Mollusca; class Cephalopoda; order Octopoda; family Octopodidae; genus Octopus; species Octopus bimaculoides. The sequence continues at coordinate 33,913,773 of NC_142948.1, read as the reverse complement.
GAATTTAAACACTACCAGCTAGCTGGCTTTAGTAAAGTTCATTCTGTAGCAAGAATTCAGGCCAGATCTTTGGATTGAGTGTAACTTCCCTCCCTGCTACCAAAATCAACATCCTGACAAAAAGTTCACATGTGCTACCCTTTCTTTTTGGGGGTTATGTGGAGACAAAAAACATACTTCACTAGTGCTTTATTTTATCAACCCTGGAAGGATAAAAGGTAAAGTCAACTGAAGCCAAAACCTAAAAAAAAAATCACATCTTACCCCCTTTAAGAAAATAAAAAACACAAATATGCTATTGTAGTTACATTATACCGGAAAAATATTCAAACAGGTTGATCATGGCTGGATTTTCTTTACCTAAAGCTAAGCTAGTTTTAATCTATATAAGGTGTTAAAAATTCTCGGAAGATTCATTCAAATATCCAACCTGATTCAAAAACATTAAAATACCATACAGATGAAGACAACTTTTTTAAAATTGAACATACCTTTAGCAGTGTTATTTTGTCATCTTTGCAAAGGAGTGAAAATGCAGGTATAAACTGTGCAAAGTCTGTGATGGCTGTTACCACAGGGGCACAATTGTCAGACATGTTTTTGAATGACTGGTTGTCATTATTTAACCGCAGAAAAGAGTTTGGATCAACAGGGCATGCCTAGAGAAAAGATGAAGAAAAGATTTAAACTATCAATGCAAATAGTTATAGTAACATTCAATAAACATGTATCCACAAACATTGATGTATCTAGTATTAGATAAGATAGTGAGGTTTTTTTATGGTTTATTTGCTTTTAATTTTATTTGTCCATCTGAATCAACATCATATTCATCCCAGCATAGCAAAACAAATGTAAAACTACTGTTTCTGTTACTAATAATGATGATGAAAGGAGAGTTAGGACTAAATAACTAAGCAATAGACAAATTAATAATAACATTCTTTCCTAGACATAGTTCCAGTGGAACATCCCATTTGCAGTCAAACTAATATTTGTACACATATAAATAATACCGTCAAAAATATGTGCCATAAAATGAAGCATTTAATCCTCTTGGAAAAATCTAAAATATCTCTAATCACACCCACAACATGTACATGTAATACCTTAATACCAAATCTCCAAACAAAATTACAATTTATTTAATTACTGCTTCATTGTTATAACAATCAAAAGCTACCACTTGAGTAAGAAAAAGTGCAAAACTGACAAAAAAATAATTGAAAACTTATAAATGTAACTGCATCATTCTTGTAAAACTTTTTTTTTTTTTGACAGATTACATTTACTTATTTCCATCTCTTTGAAACCATTTACAGTTTTATGTTGTTTTATGGCAGTTTTCTTATTATTTGTGGAAATTCTGCAACAGCATTTTTCACTGATTTTCAACATTCCAGATTGTATTACACAAGCATTTTGCTGAGATATTGTAATATTTACACCACCCACAAGTGCATTAGTGTCATTACTGAAATCAAAAAGCTACTACCAGAATGTGGATTCAGCTTGTAAAGAGCTTACTGTTATTTTCTGTGGCACTTTATTAACCTATGAGCTATTCATCCTCTATTAAGAACATGATCATACAATCATCATTTTAGTAACTCTTTGGAATTAGTAAGGAGATAGAATAATGAGATTCAAATTTTCAATTTGTTTAAGAATAATCCATACATATCTACAAATATACAAGAGGCTGTATGTTTCACAATCAGTGAGTCTAACCGTGAATATGATAATGTATGTGAGTGTAAAATCTACCGATGATGTAAGATCTACTGAGTAAGCAAATGGGAGAGTTCAGTATATAAAATATGGGGGGAAAATGCTAGTAGAAATATACTTACTGTTTGTTCTGGATTGCCACAATCATAGTTATTGTTTTCTTCAGCAGTTTTGCGCATTCTATACAACCGTTCACGGCAATATTCATTTGTTTTTTGGTGTGCTTTCAAAACTGACTGAATTATTTCATCACTATTCTGTAATAAACTTTCAAACTCTGATGATGGACCTTGTGAATTCACCATCTGCATCTGTTTCATAATGCGAGCTTTTTCACTTTTTGGAACCCGACCAAATCGGACAGCTATTAAACAAAAAATAGCAAAGTATAACTAGAAGTCATTAAAAAAATAATTTTACATAGTTCTCAAAGTATGAAGGATGGAAATTTGTAGTAAATAATGTGTCGCGAAATTTCATATGTAAATGTAGTAGAGTAGCAGAACCAACTATCATTCATGAGTGAGTATGGCTTAGTGACATATACCATACTTTCACTAATTGCTTTGGGTGTCCTTGTAGTCATGAACTGAAGCAGACACCTTCTGAACCCTCCATTCTTCCAGTGGTGCATCAGGGATGTGACTGTTGGATGGAGAGAGGGCTGTACCAGCACCCAGCTGGAACTAATTTACAGATGAGTAGACTGAAGCAGCATGAAATGAAGTACCTTACTCAAGAATACAATGCACCAGCTAGTTCAGGAATTGAACTCATGCGATTATGATTGTGAGCCAAACACCCTAACCACTACACTATGCCACACACATTCATACAACTTTTTTTATCCTTTACTTGTTTCAATCATTAGACTGCAACCATGCTGGAAAACTATTTTGAAGAGTTTTAATCGAACAAGTTAAATTGAGTACTTATCTCCCTCTCTAAACCTGGTACTTTATTGTATTCCTTTTGCCTAACTGTGAAGTTACAGGGACATAAACAAATCAATACCAGTTATCAAGTAATTGTGAGGGACAAAGACATACATATACAATGGGCTTCTTTCAGTTTCTGAGCACCAAATCTACTCTTAAGGTTTTGGTCATCTCAGGGCTATAGTAGAAGATGCTTGCCCAAGGTGCCATGCAGTGAGACCAAGCCTGGAATCATGCAGTTAGGAAATAAACTCCTTACCACAGCCATGCCATAAATATCAAATAATTTACATCTAGATTCATTTCTGAGATCTAACCACAGAACTAGAAACAAGTTAGTTTCAATGATAATGCTTATGGTTGGTGACCAAATAATCTATAGTTTCAATTTACATCTGCTAATGTCCATAAATATCACAGTTTTCAATTTCTTCTCGAACACAACTGACAGTTCAAGCTTTTAAGAAATAATGTTATATTTCTCTATCCTATATCTATATTTAATAACCCTGTTTCATGAATAAAGTTAAGCTATTCATGGATTAGGAAAGTCTGTGATACACTGTTCTCTATGTATCTCAATCATATATCACATTTTCTGTTACAATATACATTGAACAGAGCTGACTAAACTACATTCTTCCAAGTCTTCCTTCAATCTATATTGTAGGTACTCTCTCGAGTCAGTTCTAGGCATCTCTTCACCCAGCACATTGTCATCTATTTACATGTCTATACCAATTAGATAGCTATTCTGAACATATATTAATTTATAGTTCTGCTAACCCATACTCAGCTCATTCTTCTGCAGTCATCATAGATCCTCCAACATGTTTGATATTTTGATCTACTGTTTCCTATTGTAGTAACTGAAGAGCTTCTTCTCTTTCCCTTTTCAACTCCAGCTGAGGTGGTAGGTCCCACAAAAAATAAAGAAGTCAATGTCATAGGTGCCACCTTTGTTCCATAACTAAGCAATGACATTTTTTTAAATATTCACTACCCACACTTATTTATACGGCTTGTTGTTTTCTCCACATTTGTCCTGCATTTATCTCAAATTATATATATTAATTATATTTATATGTTTATTTTTAATTTCAAAAATTTATTTTCTTTTGTTTTGAAACGGTGACTGACACTAGTAAGAGCTAAAAGAAATCCCTCTGTATCAGTTTCATGCCACTGACCACAGCTTGAATTTCAAACACAGTTCATAACAAAGATGTTTACAAAAACTATTTTCTTCATTTACTCTAAAAAAAAACAACTACGACAACACACACAGATATATGTAAGAAAAATAAATAAAACACATGACAAATGGTGATGTATTCCTGAAGGAAATTAACAAATAGGCACAGTTCTAGCTGGTGAATTGAAATATTAGTTGATAAATTGGTTCACTGAAAATTTAAACCCATACCATTGAATAATTAAAATGTTTAACAAAATGAGTTTCAGGATGATAATTACTTAAGTAGCCATAAGAAAAGGCAAAGTAGATGAATGAGTGTGTATAGTTTTCAAGCTTTTCTTATGAGTATTAGTACAATAAATGTATTGGCTACAACAAAGAGCAGATTTCAGTTTGTAAAACTGATTTTCCAGAAACTTCACAGGCCCTTTCAAACCAATAAGATGAATACAGTAGTTGTTCTTGCACAACTGCTGGAAAAGTTATAATTCTAACGACTTAAATTCTAGGAAGAAGAGACAGGGGAATATGTTTAGTCCAGGACCTAAGGTGGGGATAATATGATGAAGAGAGATGAGTAAATTGAGAAGACTCAACTAGAGGTAGAAAGAGACCAGCTTGTTCCAAGGAACAGAGGCCACTTTAGTAGTGATAGAAAAGGCAGAGAAGGATGAAGTGTGTAGGCAACCTACTTCAAGCAAATCAGTCAGGTGACATTTTGATGGGGAAAGGCCTGCTTAAAACACAACTGATTGGATTATTTTGGATGCACTGCAGCTATTGTGCTTCACTTGATCAAGATCTATGCTTATGGAAAACCAGAAAACAATTGTCAATTATACATCTAACAATACAGAACTGCACATTCTCTTGTTAACTATTTTACAGCTAAGTAAACTGGACAAGCCCAAGTTAAATATCTTGATTGGAGATGCAAAGCAGTGCTCATGTTTAAAATTACAGCTAATTATAAGAAACAATTCAAATAACTTACCATCTCTGGACATCCCAACAGCTATGCACTTCTTAAATCTGAAATGTTAGTAAGATAGCTTGGTAAGTCACGCTCATATGAATACAGAATGCAATTCAAACATCATATATGAAAATATTGTTTAACTGTTTTACCACCTAACTAGTTTTACTGCCTTAGTCCCATAAAAACACTACCAGCAATGGCTTGTCTAATATGGCTAAATGTTAACAGCAGTGGAAAATGAAAATGTACAGCAATTACTTCTAATTGTCTAAGACATTGGCACAGTAAGTAAAGCTTTTCAAATGCAAACTAAAATAAATCTTGTTAACAAATTACTTCCAAATAAATTTCTCAGTAATAATCTGTCTATATCACTGACTAAACATTTTTAGTTGTTCATACACTTTGGAGTTTCAGATATTCAGTATCTAGTAATAGCTATGACAAAATTTAAAAAATTATAAAATGTAGATTAAAGACTTTAAGAAAAATACCTCACCTGCAGTACTGGCACCGGTTGCGATTGGCTCTCATAACATTGCACATTTTGTTTTTTAAACATGGGCGATAACTTATCTTTTGTTGTATGCTCCTTCGGAAAAATCCCTGTATATGAAGAAGGAGAAAAGATTTTGAATATATGGTCTTGTACATGTAGCAGAAGATAACAATCAAATGAATAACACAAACTCATGGGTCATCATTTAAATTATATTTTTGTTGAAGCACACTACTTTTGTTTTCATTAATTATGAAGAGGAATAATTTTGTAAAATAACTGTCATTATTAAGATGATGTTTAGAACATAAATTATCATGAAATTTTTATGGAAGAATTTAGTTCAGCTCACTTTAAAACAGAGGCAGTCTCAGAAAAGTTAGAATGGAGAAGAAAAAAAAGAGCGATATTAAAATAAGTATCAAACTGAAATAAGCATCTGGGGTCAGCATATTGAATTAAACCCTTGAAAGCAGTGCCATGGCATGGCATTGACCCAATGACCAGAGTCAGTAAAACTATAAAAGAGTGTATTACAAATCTCACTAATTTGATTTTTAAAAAATAGATTTGTATAAATGGACAAAAATTATTTTATAAAACATTTAAAAACGGAAATGAGGAGACAAATTAATTTAGTTCATTAACATTTATTTCTATCATTTTGCTAATATCAGAAAATTTTTATCCTATTTTTGTGAAGAAGCTGCATTTATTGTTAAAAAATAAAAAGAGACAGAAAAACTGGACACCATAACAAGATAATTAATTGGGTTAATTATTTTAAACTGTAAAAAATAACTTGTCACCTGATCAATGATGCTTTTAAAATTAAAGAGAGACTAACATTCACTGTTGCTATTGGGAAAATATGTCATTATTATGAAAGCACAATGGCTGTGAAATAGAATAAGATGGTCATCAGCTGATACTTAACTGAGTTACTGAGATTTAAATATGACAGACAGTGGTGAGGACATACAACTAGTTGAAACATCAGATAATTGACTGGTACTCTTGACTCAATGTAAAACAAGCACACCCATGTTTTATTAAAGTATGACAAGTAAATAAAAGAGGTTTCTAAGCTGTTGACTTGCTACAAATAGTAGCCAAGTCTCCATCAATTCATATCCTACTGTCTTTTAAATTAACACATTGGACATGATCCTAGCTGCAACATTAGTTTTCATAGCTCTGCTTGATCAAGGCTGATCTGGACAAATTAAGTCATGAGTGAATAAACTAGAAGTTGATATATCTCCTCTACACAAGGCACTGAAGCCTAAAACTGATATTAGGACTGTATAGAAAACAAAAATAGCATATAGTCATCAAATAAGAATGGTTAAACAAAATTGTTTCTTTTGTGCATAACATAATGCCTATTTGTACAGGGATGGGTGGAGAGCAAAGTTTATTCAACTCCAGTGTCTTCCATTAAGTTGATTAATCTAGGAGAGATTGAAGTTAAAATGGAATCCTTTAGCAACAGTCAAGGTAATTCTCTTTTACAGGTGCAAAACTTGGACTGTCACTAGGTCCATGGCCATGTCCTCTCAATGTATGTTAAACTCAGATGCTCTGGATAGTCTCCAGGGTAAACTGGATTTGTAGGTGACCAAGGAGCAATTCAATAGTGAACTCACACAATTGACCAACAAGATAGCAAGAAGACATTTGATAATTAGCAGGCACTGTCTTTGAGAGACCCAGAGTTGCTCACCAGGCAAGTGATCACCTGGGAACCAACTCATGAGAGTGTGAAGCTGGGTGTCTTTCCAAACCTTGTATCAATAACCTTAGAGGTGAGTAGTATTGTAACTACTGATAAACTTAAAACAATGCTAATGAGACATGATAGGTGAAGTTGTTATCATACCCAATACAAATAGGTGTAGTCAATTGATGATATTGGTATTGAAGATAAAAGTGATAAAAGATTCCTTACTTTGCAGCCTTCACAGGCATGAACTCCATAATGAAAGCCACTGGCTTTGTCTCCACAAACCCTACATAAAACAGTCTCTCCATCAAACTCTGTAAAGAAAAACAAAATTTTTTCAAATTAACATCATTATATTTTCTTTTTTACTGATACATGAAACAAATTTAGAAGTATCAAATCATTCAATTTTGCATAGACATCAAATTAAAGTTTAATATTAAGGCAACAATGGTGTAGATTTATATTTTCCATGGCTTGGTCAGAATAGGAAGGGTAGTATTCTTCAAATTTTTCATGATTTCCATAAATTGGTGGAAGGAAGTTATCCACATACTAGGGACCTGGCCCAAATGATTGCAAGAATTTACCACTACCATCTTCTAGTTTAGCAGTACTATCTGGCCCTTGGCATGCTGAGGTCACTAACTATAAGGTATGTTAAGTAAACAATAGTTAAAGGGCAGCTGTATCTTGCAATCTAGCTGTGGAATCATTGTATTATATGGTCTAATGAATCAATCTGTACCACATGAACTATATTTACAAGTTGCAACAATTACCACACTGTGTAAACACATATTTATGTACTACCACACCTTTGCATGGCACTAACCAGTACAGCTAACCTCAAGTAGTAGTAGGAGTAGTAGCAGCAGTAGCGTTGTTTTGTGGTAGTGGGATAAATGTGGATGTTCTGGAAAGGGTTGAAGGATGCATTAGTGACAGTATAGTATTGGTGGTAGAAGTTATATGTAGTAGGAATGGTGATGGATAAAACAACAGGTCAGACAATAGTAACAAAAGACATGACACCACCACCCTCCATACTCAGGTATATTCAAACAAGAGGGGGAGGAGGGGTACAAGTAATTTAAGTACAGTTAACTTGAATGAACAAAGAGGAGAAGAGCACTGGCAGTTCAAGGGCAGAAAACACCTAAGTGTGAGGGTGCATGAGTGTATATAGGAAGGCACCCAGGATTTAGAGAAATAGTGATCAAGAGAAAGAAAGTCTAAAATCTAAAGAGAAGAGAAATTGAAAGAAAGACAGGGAATGTTGAGAAGAACAGCATACATAGAGATGGGAGAGAGTAGATAGTAAGAAAGAGAAGGAGGAATAGAGAGAGTATATTGTTATTGTTGAGCCCAGACCAGTTCTGATACAGATCTACGAAAGGCATTCCAATTGTGACCATCCCATCTCTATTCAGATATAGTGTATCTAGGATTACACAATCCAATGTGTCTTTTTTTTTTTTTTTTTTTTTTTGAGAACAGTAGTGCATAATTTAGCTACTATTTCTAGTAAGTCAAGAGACTAACTGAAATAACAAATATCAAAAGTAAAACTGCAAAACTGAGAAATGAACCTGCATTAAAAACTGGAAATTATCATTCATCCATAGATAAGCCAATGGAGTAGTTACTACTGAATCGTTCTTGATCTGCAAGAAATTGCAGCCAATATCTCCTCATACCACACCTATTTCCAAGCAAGGTAATACTTCCCTATGACAGTCATTTTTCCTTGAAAGATAGGAGATGACTGACAACTGTATGACAGTGGTGCCAATTGTGTGTGAGCACATATGTACACACACACACACACACACACACACACACACTGGCCTCTGTCAGTTTCTCCTTTAGTCACCATGGGGCCATGGTAGAAGAAACTTGCTGAACGTGCTACACATTAGAACTCAAACTTCTTAACCACACAGTCATACCAACATCTGCAGTGTGTGTGTGTGTGTGTGTGTGTAACATCAGTACAGTAGAAAAAAATATAATGCATTAAGTTGCATCCGCTTACTTCAAAAACGTAAAACTTAACCATTTGAAAAACTGAAATCAATAAAATAAGTACCAAACCACAGTAAGTATTAGGTCAATATGATTGACTAAACCTGTTGAAGGAGGTACTTCAGCATGGCCACATTTCAATGACTGAAACTTGTAAAAAGAGAATAAAAGGATGTATTCTATAGAAAGAAATAAGATTCTGGAATTCCAAAGCTTCATTCAATAGTTTTCATTTCCATATATGCTGAAGATAGGCATGAATGTCACAGTCTTCCAATTTATATTGTTAAAAAAGAATTCTTGAAATTGGATGACTATGCAAGAAATAAACATTAATCTAGCTGAAGTATCAGTTCACATACACATATACACACACTTTTAGCTAAATAGGTTGTTATCAAAAATGGGTCAAGTTGATATTTGTTTTTCACTCCTTTTCCTAGTTACCTGCTTCTGTAATCAATAAATAATGTGGAATGTAGGTGATGGAGATAATGGTGGTTATCTTAGGGCTGAGGAAGAGGTAGGGAGAAGTAATGATAACAAAATAAATATACCATTTATAATGGAAGTATGTGAAGCAGTAATGAAAAAATCATTTTCTTCCCTTCTTTTTCACTCCCCCACACCTTTTCTCTCTGAATTCCTTTCCTGCATCATTCTCACCTTTTCCCTCAATTTCTCCTCCCTCTCTCACTGCACATTAATGACGATAATATGTGGATATACATAGGGCATTAATTAGAAAAATTAGTTATAAACAAAACAGAAGGTATTCTTTACAAAGTCATAAATTCAAGGATATAACAAAACGTTCTGTTGTGGGAATGAATTCACAATCCAAGAATTGTCCAATAACTTCAACCATTCAGACTATTTCGATTGTATATGCATGCATTTGCAAAAGCAATTGTGATACTCATTTTCCTTTGTCTTTCTTTCAATATGTTTTGTTCATTCGAGTAATGCATACTGTCAGTTACTTCCCAAGTAAAAAAAATGTGTATTTGTGTATAATTACATCAGGTAATAAATTACCTAATGTATATCACCCTAAAATGTACATAACCCCAAAATAGAGGTGTTTCTTATAATTAGGTCAGTGGAGTTAGCACACTAAACCTTCAACTGCAACTCTTCCATTTATAAATTTATAAATAGAATAATCACACACAGCTAATGTGAATCATCAATCTACTTTCTAATCCGCAAAATGTTTGGGTTTAACTCTTTAGTATTCAAATAATTCTGTCAAATGTCACACTTATTTATTCACAATGTTTTGAATTAATCATGTATTACCTTGTAGCTTTGAGATTTTAATGATGTGATTGTAAATTTTTAGAATGCCATTCTAGGATAGGTGTGAGAGGCCAGATCAGGCCAGTTTGAACATAAAACAAGCAGAATATTTTGGCTGGATATAGCTGGTTTAAATGCTAAAGAGTTAATAACTATAACAATGCCATTCAAGCTTTTATATTGTTTATTGAAGAAGTTATGACACCAAACTTAAATTTAGAAAGTAGTTGTTTTTATCAAAAGGATTAAAAGAAATAATCTATAAAAACACTACATAAGAAAATCAAAAGCATCTTTCTTTATCTGCTTAAAAAGCTGAAGTACATCAAAGTTAGAAGTAAAAGCAAGATTAAACACCTAAAGCAACAAAACAAATTATCATTTAAAAAAAAATTTAATTAGGTGCATAACCTTTTCTTTTTGAAATTAAAGTATTGTTTAAATATAAAATATAAATGAATACATTGTGTATTTGTGTGTGTGTGTGTGTGTGTGTGTGTGTGTGTGTGTGTGCGTGTGAGCATGCACGTGTGTGTGTGCGCGCACACATTTTTCTTTTCTATGTGTGTCTTTTCTGTTTCTCATTCCTTCTGTGCTTCTCTCCCTTCTGATGAAAGACTCATGTCCAAAACATTAAAACATCTTGTTTCCATTAAAGCATTACGTTAATACCTTATTTGTTAAACCTTGTTCTTCATATACACTCATTTTTTATTGCTCACTGTATTTACAGAATATATATATATATATATATATATATATATATATATATTTCCAGATATTTGCATTCCAAGTTCAAATATTCAAATTCATCTGAATTCCATCTTTGCCTCCCATCTTTCAGGGGTTGATAAAATATAGTACCAATCTACGACTGGGGTTAAATTGTCTCCTCCTCCCTTACACATTTTTGGCTCTTTAGCTATGTTACAATAAAAATTATTTTTCTTCTTGTGATTATTCTTACTAATGATTCCCCATATGTACAACTTTTAAAAATAATTTCGAAGCAGCATGTCACTATAAAAAAAAAAATGCAGACATATACATACACAAACATGCAGACCAAACAAAGTAAACCTACGCTACATTTAAACTTGATAAAAACACTAACCTTTACATTATTTCATACAGACACTCCAGTTTTCATAAATCTGGATTTTGCATTTGTATTTACACTGGTTTTTGTGAATGGGGAGTAAAGAGAGAGGGGGGAAAGAGAGAGATAGGGAGTGTGTGTGTGTGTGTGTGTGTGGAAGATACAAAAGAAAGTAAAAAGGTAGAGAAGATGGGACAGGTGTGTATATAAATAGAAAGATGATAAAATGATGTGTATTTGCATGCAATGAAAGAGTGGATTCAATGAATCAGCGACAATATTTCTTATTGTTTGGATGCAGAAACACTATCAAGTTATCTTTTATGTTCACTTTTTTAAAAACTTTCTGCAGAAGTGTTATTATTATGGTTGATGACAACAGAGATGTCTTTTGAATTAGGTCAGTGAACTTGTGGAAGAATGACTGACTACCCTTGATGTTTTATTATGAAATATTTTATTGAAGCAACAATGATATTAGATAGGACAACAACAATTAATTAAACAAAACATATGAAAAAAATTGTTCATACCCCCCCCCCCTCATACTCACATAGAATTCTCTTAACAATGTTTTTTGAGTTGGGAGCTGAGTATGTATTCATCTAAAAGAAATTTGACCCCAGTTGAAATCCCACTGCTACTTTTACTAACATTATAATGTTCTTCATTTTATTTGTGCATACATGTGGACTAGGGTGGAGTAGAAAATGCAACTTTTGAAATTGTAACCAAGAATTGATATTTTCTTGTGAATTAAGGTTAAAAGAAAGGTGTATAAAGAACTTTGCGGTTAAATATTTTTTTCAGGCTCTACAACGCAATTGAAAATTTTCAAAAATCATTATTTTTGGTCAAATTTGGGATTTCATGGATTATAAGTCATAATGAATACATATTTCTACATACCAGAATGCAAACTGTAAATATAGTATCCTTAAGAGGTTGCATACCAAGTTTCAATACAATTGACTAATATCTTGAGGTTCTGCATTGACTATAAAGAGAACTTGAGTGTGAACTTCTCTCCATTGCCGCTGCAACAGCTGCTGCATGTGGACGTACATCGTACGTGTGAAGTTTTCTGTTTTGTACCTTGACTTTAGGCCATTGTATGAAAATTAATGATCGTGTTAAATTTAGTGTTGTTTACATTTAGTGATGACTCATAAGCCAATAACACATCATGATATTGAATGCCCAATATTTGGTACTCCCTGTGATCTTAGTGAGCAAGTTTCACCAACTTATGCCATCTTATTAACAGTCTCGATGGAAAAACTACTGGGCCTCGTGGATTTTTTGGCCGATTGGTAAGAGACTGGAGCGATGTGAAACACTAAGTGTTGTGAAATTTAATCAGATTCTAATGGACTTACCATCAGTAGACAGAAACAACCTTAGCACTGATCAAAAATACTTTCTTGATATCCACCAATCTATTTCTGAAGGGAAATGTTCATCTGAAATGGCATTAAGGAATCCCAGGAAAATGGCACATTCTTAATAGCTTACAACTGCAAATCATATATTATGATTGTGGCAAGAACAGTTGGGACAGTTTCATTAGTTTAACTTTTTCTCTTTGTTCTGTTCAACCCTTGATATAGCCATGTAGTGCAATGGACACCCTGTTTGTTTACTTCTCCATAGGTGTACACACGCACGCACGCACGAACACACAAGAAAAAAAAATTCTGGTGTTCAAGACAAAAAAAGGACTTCAAATTGAAAGGTAATACAGCAATAATCAATTGGAATTATTTAGTTTTAGCTATTGTGAATGTAACAATTAGCATTATGTCATTTTAGGAATTTCCAAAACAACAAATCTTTGACTGTTCCATTCTTTATTTGAGAGTGTGATGCTAATTCTCGTCTATGCAAAAAATTGGCCTTATTACTGAAATGATTCGTATTATTTAGTTACATGGAATTATTTCGAATAAATTGGAAATGTTAATTATTTTTATCACCAAAATGTGTCAAGAATCAAAAATTGGTTTACACGTAATTTTATTTTAACGTGTGTGTAATCTAGACCTCATGTAACACATATATTTGATGACCTAGTATTAAAAATAATAAAGAAAAAGTCGAAAAGTCTATTCATTTCACATAATTTTGAAATTTCATGTGTGTTGCGGAGCCTGAAGATATAAATTTTAGAGCTTGAGATTTTAACACTCTTGTTTTTAAAGGATTTCACAAAAGAAAATCGATTCATAATAATGAATGTAAAAAATAAAATGAGGAATGACAAACGTGTTATAAATTGATTTTTTCTCGTTATTCAAAATTTCAAGTGGGCTGCGGAGCCTGAAGATGTAAATTTAAGAACTTCAGATTTTAACACAGTTGTTTTTAAAGGATTTCACAATAAAAAATATATTCTTGAAAACATACTTCGAAAATCTGTGTAAAAAGTACCTTTTTCACCACACCCTAATGTAGACATATACAAGTGTGTGTGTGTGTGTGTGTGTGTGTGTGTGTGTGTGTGTGTGTGTGTGTGCGTGCGTGCGTGCGTGTGTACACCTATGGAGAAGTAAACAAACAGGGTGTCCATTGCACTACATGGCTATATCAAAGGTTGAACAGAACAAAGAGAAAAAGTTAAACGAAAGCAGAGCAAATGGGAAATTAGATGTAAACTTAATAGACAGGAAATTTAGACTAAGACACAATACACAGAATATTCGCAGCTGAGTTTTCCTTGTCAGTCAATGACCCAAAATATAGTGGTTTCGCGCCATTACCATTGAGACCACTCAATCTTGGAGGCACCAGTGCTGTTATTAAGCTACTGGGAAAAAGCTAGCTCCTTTGTTCTCTTTCTCTCTCTCTGTCTCCCATTCTTTCCCTCTCTCAATACTTCCTCTTCCCTACCACGTGACTAGTGTCTGGCAAAGCAGTGTTGTTCTTTTCTGCCCTGCCTTTGACCAGACTGGTCATGCTGGTCTGGGCTCCTGTTACGTCCTCTAGGACTTGCTCTATTTCATTTTTGCGCAACCTACTAACTTCATTCGATAGCTGCAAAGTTCTTTCCGTTGTATTTGTGGTATATATATATAATTATTATTTTTTTCTTCTGTAAGGTTTTGTGCTGTTATATATTCATAATTCTTTGTCTGTTGTATTTATATAAAGTCTTGTTTGTTTCTGTCTTAGTATACATTCTAGCTTTTTCCAAGTAGCTTAATAACAGCACTGACACCTCATCTAACTTTAACTTTTCCCCCTTGTTGTATTCCTTCTGTTCAATTCTTGATGTGTGTGAGTGTGTATGAGAGAGAAGGGGAGAATTTGTTTTGCAAGATTCCTGATGTGAAATTGTGCGTTGAAACAGATATTATTATATTTCAGGATGGTCATTTTTTTTCTTGCCAAATAAACACACACACTATATATCCATTCTTCACTCATTTATTATTATTTATCTTACGTCCATTGTCTGGAAATCTTTCATTACACACCTGTGTATGACGAAAGATTTCCAGACAATGGATATAAGATAAATAAAAATATATATGTGTGTTTATTTGGCAAGAAAAAAAATGCCCATCCTGAAATATAACGATATATATGTATATATGCATTCAGGACATAGTATTAGATTTTGCCTTTCACCCTTTAGATGTCAATAAAATAAGTACCAGTTAAGCACTGAGGTCGATGTAATTGACTTACCCATCCTCCCCAAATTGCTGGCCATTTACCAAAATTTGAAACCAATATTATATATATATATATATATATATATATATATATATATCTCACACAAACAATAACTGTGTGTGTGTGAGAGAGTGTGTGTGTGTGTGTGTGTGTGTGTGTGTGTGTGTGTGTGTGTGTTTGTATGTCTGTGCATGTATGTATATTTTACATATGACATATAGATGGATATATATACAAATGTAGCTGTTTAACTGACTACTGTGATATAAGTTGATTATTTAATATTAGTGTGTGTCCGTACTTGATTATTATCATTTCATCTAATTTTCCATGGAAGTATTTATATACAGTTTATTTAAACACATATATATACAGACAAACTGCATCACACCATACTTTTAATAGCAACTTCTACATATATTAGTGTGCCTATGTATGTCAGTGTGTGTGTGTGTGTGTGTGTGTGGTAGTTATGTGCATATGTATGTTAGCGTATGTATGTGTGTGTGTTTATTCTCCATTTTGATTGAAATTTTTTCCCAAATTAAAGTAATTACTCAAAGCAAATAAAAATAAATAGTCAGAGCAATAATATATAAATGCCACCACCTATTAACCGACATTTCTGTTTAACACACTATTACAACAACAACACATGATGATGTGATATCTGTCTCTTTACTGTTGCTACCACCACTCCATAGATTAGACAATGAGAGTTACAACCTCATTTTGTGCAATGAGTTGTTAATAAAAATAGGCAAACATCATTACTTATAGTAATATGGGAGGTGGACAAACAGAATTAGTAATGCTGTGGTATTTAGGCACATTGCCTTATATTCAGAGTTCAAATCCTTTTGCGATCATCTTTACCTTTCATCCTTTCAGGTCAATAAAATAGGTGCTAATTAAGTACTGATGTTGATCTAATCAACTGTACCCTGCCCCCAAAATTTGAGGGTTCATGCCTATGTTGTAAATCAATAATTATTGTTATTACTAATTAATTTTGATATGAAAGGTAGAAATACTAAGTGTTGGACTGAATATATTAGTGTTTTGTGTTATTCTGGCTACAAATCCCATTGTAGTCAACATTGCTTTTCATCCCTTTGAAGTCAATAAAATAAATTTGACATCTACATCCCCAACCATTGATCCAAACTACTATAACATCACACTCACACATGACCGGACTTATGCCAATGTACAAAAAAAGCAAAAAATTACATTATTATCTAAGTCACATATTTTATCCATCCCAATTCTATTAATGTGATATCATAAATGAAATTGCCTTCACCAGCCCAGTGTACATACTCTTACAGACAGTCTTTTCTCTGACAAAAAGCAAGTTATTACTTTTTTTTTTTTTTGTTAATTCTTTTAGACTTATCCCTTTGGGCTTCAGGAGTCTAGACACAGATCCTAGAAATTGGAAAGGAAGAGTTGCTGCTGAATTATGACTCACATAATTTAGATTAAGAGTGGAAGGAGGAAGAAGGAAAGTAATCCTTGCTACTCTAACTCCCCACCTACAAAAAAAAAGCTAAAACCAAAATGTTCACTAGTCCTCTTTCCAAAATCGCATCATCATATCATTATTACTATTACTATTATTATCATTATTAAGACGGAAGCGAGCTGGCAGAATTGTTACTGCACCGGTAAAATGCTTAGCAGCATTTCGTCCAACTTTATGTTCTGCATTCAAATTCCGCCAGGGTCGATTTTGCCTTTCATCCGTCTGCAGTCAATAAAATAAAGTACCAGTCTTGTACTGGGGTCAGTTTCATAGACTAATACCTTCCTCTTAGATTTCTGGTTTTATGCTTATGTAAGAAATTGTGGAGAGCTAGCAGAATTGTTAGACCATCAGAAAAGACACTTTGCAGTATTTGTCCTAGTTCTTTTGAGTTCTGATCCTACTGAGGTCAACTTTGCCTTTCATCTTTTCAGCACCAAAAAAAGTAAATTCCCAACCACGTATTGAAGTTGATCATAACTAACTACTTTCCTGTAGACCTCATCTTCTAAGATGAAAATATTGTTTAAATATTTCTATTGCTATCTTAACAATTGTTTTCATCCTTTACACTCAGATATCTTGATTTCTTAATGTGTATGCATCATACCAGGATCTGTAGCATCTACAACCAGTAGATAAGAATATTGTTACCCATAGTTTAAAAAAGAAAAGCTCCTAATTCAAATCAAAATTTAGTATACGTGAATTTTTTTCTTTTAATTGTAATCAATTCTAAAGAGGAGGTGAATCAATGATCTGAAAACTTCTCTCATTAACAGAGTTCAACAACCTAATTGCTTTAGCTACTGTTGCATTCATTAGTCTGATTTATTATATTTAATTATGAGAAAATCAACAACCTCAGCAAATGGAGGGTAATATTATTAGTCAGCTGAGCTTTAAAACACTGTAATAGACATGTCTCCAAGGAAACATCTATGCCAATGGTTCTCAACCAGGGTCCATTTGGCCCTTGGCGGTCAATATCAGATTTTGTTGTTAAAATTTATTTGCAATAAGCTGGTTTAAACTTTTACAATACACAAAATATTTAGACATAAATGTTAATGAGAGATTTTAGGTATCGAATGGTTATTGAAGGTACCCCCCCCCACACACACACACACACATACACACCTAAGTAAAACATGAATCAAAGAGGTCCATGCACAAAAAATAACTGAGAACAACTGATCTGTGCAGTCTCTTGATTTTTAAAAATAGTAGCAATTTCTTCTCCAAATCACATCTTACCATCTTAAATAAAAAAAAAAAATAAAAAAATAAAAAGACACTGATTAGTATAGTTTATATCCCAAAAGAAAAGGATGTGTGGCATGGCTGAATGCTTGTTGATCATAGGTCAGTTCAATGAAGGCTAATTTAAGGTAAAAGGAAAAACAATTACAATACTAAGAAAGATTTTCTCTCTCTCTCTCTCTTTCTCTCTGACACACACAGAATTGATTGTATTCTAAACAAGGAAAGTGTTTAGTAACACATGTGTGATGAAGGAATGGAGGAGATATTTAATTCCCACAAATAACCACAGGAAAGGAGTGGAGGAGGTATTAATTCTCTTATACATCTATTGGTGAAGGGGTGAAGTATTATATACTTCTGTAGATGAGATAAAGCCAAAGGCTTGACCATCATCAATGGATCATCTCTTTTGGTAACAGGGTGTCAATACAGACCTGTTAAGGTACCCAATCAGGAGAATAAAGATTTGTGATGTTCAGATCTTTCCCAGGTGAAAAGAAATTGGTCAATGTGCCAGTTTTGCACAGTGGGATTCATTAGCCACCAAAATTTTTGTAGAAGATCTGCAATTAGTGCTGGATCTGACCAATATGCTTTCTGAACTTCATAAAAGAAAAACTACTAATTGCTCAAGTCTACAAGGATACGGAATAATAATAATGATGCCAAATTTTGCAAGCTGAAGTTTGTGTGGCTCTCCCACGGAAAAGTTTCAATCACATGCTGGAAATGAATCATGAGAGTTTTTGAAACAAGTCACGAGTTTCTGGAACAAAAGTGGAACCCATCATACCACACCTAATGGTATGAAAATTACTAGTGTGCAAAGCTGTCCTATCGGTCAGTTTCTTTTCCTGTTTGAATATGTTCGAAGTCAGAATGTATACCGCGATGACAATATTCGCACAACTACTCACAAACTAAATTCTATTTAACGGAAAGCTTTCAGCTCCGGGTCAAAAAACAAGTAGCATACAAATACATACACGCACGTACGCACACGAACTCATTCATAGCGGCCCCTATTAAGTTTCGCTGTGAAATTGGACCCACGGGGGTCTTTTCGACAGGTCTGTAGGAGGATCGAACACACCAGTTTTATTTATTAACAGTTCGCCGGGATTCACTCGCCGCTTCGCACCAAGCTGCCAGAAACAGTACAGTCCAAATCAGAAGGCTCTATGAGAAGGCTATGAGTAACTGTTTTCTTCCTTGGATAAACACAAGTTAACGCACACGCAAACCATGTGGATGTTGTGAAAAGACCATACACAGACGTGAAGCCGGTAAAAAAAATAATAAACACTTAACGTGCACATGGGTACAATAAATAAGAAAAAGAATTTAAATATTTATAGAAATTAAACGCAGAGGTGTACCTGAGTATATAAGAAAAGCCATTATTTAATAGACATCTATCACATTACCGCTATTATCGTAACAGTTTTTTTTATATATATGTAACGTGGATTTATAAATATATGCACTAAAAGCATAGCGAAAAGGTGATTCGATAATCAAAAATCATTTTTATATTTCGTATTTTAAGTGACTCACTGAAGAATATAATTTATTTGGTAAAGGAAAAAAGAAATAGTAAGAATTTTTTCTTTTTTTAATTATTTGAATAAAGAAAAAAATACAAATCCGATAAAATAACAAAAGAAATATTTCAGAGAGCAGACAATGAGTAAGACGGAATAAGGGTGTAAAGTGAACGCGGGAAAGAGAAATGAACGAGAGTGAAAGATCTAGTAGTATGTAAACACAGAGAGAAAGAGAGGGACAAGCAGACTGAATCAAAGTGGGGAGGGGGGAAGCTGAGAAGGAGGGACAAAGAATTAAACAAGCGAGTGAAGGAAAGTAAGAGTTGTGAGAGGCAGCAAGCAATGTATGTATATAGATGCAAGAAATGTATATATATATATGTGTGTGTGAATATAAGATTGTGTGTATGTAAAACTATGAAACTGGGTCAGTGTGTCTGGCGCATGCATAATGTACTTGTGGGTTGAAGTCGTGTGTAATTTGTTGCACAAATACTGTCTTCCAATCAATACAGAGCTCAGAAGGCCAATAGGAAAACAGGCTATTTGATTTTAAACTATTAATTTGTTCTCTCTCTCTCTTTCTTTCTGTCTATCTTACTCCGTAAACCGATCCTTATTTCATTCTTCTCACTCTTTATTAGGTTATGATGCCCCACCCATGTTCCCCACCTACTTCCCACACCTCTTCCTATAAAAACATTCAAATTTGACTCACATTCAAGAATATAAATAATAATTTTACTCGAAAATATAAACCTGTATATCTGAATTTTTCTGGAGTCTCATTGTTTTTAACTATATCTATTTATTATTATGATTAATATTTTATCATTATCATTATTATTATGTGTGTGTGCGAGACAATCTTCTATAGAAAATACATAGCAAAGCCAATAGATTAGGAGACAACGTATGTATAAACTGGGCTCACAGTCAGAAATTCGGTATGTGTATATGTGTTTGGGGTTAGGGTAACAGTCGATTACTTCGGAACCAGTTCTGGTACTTTATTTTATCGATCCTGAAAGAATGAAAGGTAAAGTTGACCGCCACGAGATAGGAACACACAATGTAAGGAACCTGAACAAATTTCACATATTTTCCCCGACGTTCTGATTCTGCCACTCCACCGAGTGCGTGAGCTTACATACATTTACCTATATATACACACAGAAACGCGATGCTAAACAAAGTGTGTGTGTGTGCATATATAATATACACATCTATAAATATACATATATGAAAATATATATCAATATACATTTATAGATATATATCAATACATGCATTAACATATATGTGTATGTATGTATGTATTTTTACATAGATATACATGTATTCATATATGAAAATATACATATATCAACAACATAATCAAACATCATATGAGCACAAATATACATTTATGTAAATACACACATAAAAATACACACACACACACACACACACACACATATATACAAAATAGTATATCATATATATATATATATATATATATATATATATATATATAATCAAATACACAAAGATGCCTATATGTGTGTTTGTGCGATATATATGTATATATATATATAATCAAATACATACACACACAGATTTCTGTATATACATATATGTGTGTGAGCATGTTTGTATATGTATGTATATGAAATAAAATGCCTCTTCTGTTGTGTTTAACTTTTACCGGCCTCTATTTTAGACTTTTTTCTGTTTATACATCAACATGTAAAAACTTTTTTCTTTTTTTTTTTCGTTTTGTGAACATAAAAACATTGCAAATGAGAGGTGCCAGTTGCTCAGCTACATTTATTTCCACATTTTTGTGTAAGCTGTGTTTATTGTATTTTGCCAAATGATTTATTTGAATTATCTTTGTCTATCATTTTTGACGACCACAACTCGATAAAGGTGTAATTATTAGTGATCATCAATAGAGCGAGAATTCTATTTAAAAGCACTGGACTTGCAGTATTTACTTACAGAATACTACGTCTGTTCAATCCAGTCATAATCAACGTTTCATTTTTTTTTCAGGTTCAATGAAATAAGTTATCAGTCAATGACTGGGGGTTCATGTAATTAAGGACCTGCATCTGTGAAAACTAATGGCTTTTAGCCTAAATTCAAAAAAAGAAAAACATGATGTAGTTGTTATTAATCTATCAGAAATTTTAGTGACGGCTAAGTCAATTATATCAACCTCACGGGTTGGCTGGCGCTTTATTTTACCGACCCCAGAAGGATGAAAGGCAGAAGGTAAAAATACTTGCTACAAGGCATCTTGTCTGATGCTCTAACAAATATGCCAATAATAATTTAGTGGGGTGGGGTTAGTTGGTTCTATTGAGCCCAGGACTTGACAGGTACTAATTTTATTGACCCCGAAAGGATGAAAGGCATAGGATATGGCTTCAAATTTTGGCACAAGCTCAGCAATTTTAAGGGTGGTGTTCTTAAACCAGTATGTGTACTTGTATGATGGTACTTGCAATGTGGGATTCATTGCGTTTATTACATATGATTTTACAAAGCACATAGGACCACAGAAGTATATTTTCAATATTGGTTGGGCAGTTAACCAATGTGCATATGATGCTGTTTTATGTTGATCCATTTTTAGTTAGGAACCTCCACAGGGAAGATCTGGAGGTGAACCAGTCTTAAACATCGATCCTGCCCCACAAATCACCCAGCAGGTTACATGTAGCAGTTTCAAAACCCACATTATCCATGGATAAGTGGGTCTTGTAAGGTGGTCTGGTGATGCCTTCGCATATGGTAAAATAGTACTGATAGCTATTCACTTTGGAAATGTGCAGTGCACATTTTTTTTTGTCATCTACTTCATTGTATTTACTGCATATCCTGTGGATCTCATAGACAGGGATGAATTATAATGCACAAACAGCCCCCTACATGCTGCTTTTCTGTGTGCATATGTATGTATATATATGTTATATATGTATACATATGCATGTGTATCTACTATATATATATATATATATATATATATATATGCATTTATATGTACATATACACACATATATGTACATATATATGTATATGCATATATATATACACATATACACACACATATATATACACATGTGTGTATATATATATATATATATATTTATATACATATATGTATATACATTCATATATGTATATACATTCATATATATATATATATATATATATATATATATGTATATACATATATATATATATACATACATATATATATGTGCATATACATAAATGTACATATATACATATGTATATATACATATATGAACGCATATATCCATGTATGTGATTATACATGTATCAGATATTTATATACACACGTGTGTGCATTTCATATTCAGATATAAAGATATGTTAAGAAGGTTGCTTTGCAACAACATGGCTGCAGGTTAACTTGAGAAAGTACTTTCTAGTATAGTCCCAGGCAGACCACAAAGCCTGTAAGTAAACCTAGTTATGGGAAACTTCACAGCAACTACTTATGTGTGTGTGTGTGTGTGTGTGTGTGTGTTTGTACATGTGCTAGTGTTTGCGTTCGTCTATTCCTACCTGACAACCAGTGTTAGTTTGTTTGTGTCCTCCATAGACAAATGATTTGACACAATGAAGCTGGCAGAATAAGTATCTGACAGTCACTTGATAAGTTGTGCGGCCAATATGATCAATATGGTTGATTGCATATTTGAAGGTGCCCCAACTTGGCTGCACTTACAGAAGAGAAAACACACACACACACACAGGTATGTACAATATGTACAAAGAAAAGTAAAATTTTACATAGTATTTATTTCACTAAATAAATAGGAGTCTGTGAGGGAATGGATAATAAATATCAGGGAATTGAGCGGATGAAAGGGTGATGCTACAGCTAAATGTTTGTGGAGGGGGGGGGGGGTGTAGAGAGAGTGAGCAAAGTAGCAGCCAAGGTGGAGTACTGTGAATAAAAGAAAAGGGTGGAGAAAGACTGATAGTTTGGAGAACATCAAGATGTGGGAGAGGGGCGTGTAAGGGGATGGGGTGGAAAAGAGAGAGAGAGAGAGATAGAGAGGGAGAGAGAGGTTGTGTGTATGTGTGATGTTGTTGCTGCTATTTCAGTAGTATCATGGCACATACATGGCATGGAGATGAATGGGGAGGAGGAGGTTGAAGCAGACATGAGTGAGGTGTGGCAGGGGACATAGACAGACAGACAGACAGTGTGTGTGTGTGTGGTGTGCCAGCCAATAATGTGGGTTAATATATGACACCATAACCAGTCAATGACTCATAGTTATATGTACAATAACAACTGCTATTTCTTTACTATAACATTAAAACAACATCAACAACACAAATACAAAATAACAAAAACCGGCGTTGAGGTGTCAATGTATATAATATTTTATTCAGCATTACATATATATTATGCATATATTTTATATATACTGAACAAACATTACATATCTGTACACACTACAGAAAACTTTTATAAACACATATTTATATGTGTTTATATATAAAACATATTATCTAAATACAATTTTATACATCCATACATATATCTTATACATATATACACTTTTCATTAATAGATATAAGGATATTTTATAAATATAGCATGGAGAGCCTATCAATACTATAAATATATGTATAATATAAAGGCTATACACAAAATATGTTTATATCAAAAATATACATTATATATATGGATATATAAAATAATATATAATGCATTTATATGAAATATATATGTAATGAATGTGTATGTGTGTAAATTTATCGCTTATCAGTAAAGAATGCGTAAACTATGTGGGCACAAATACAAGATATATCTATCTATCTATAATATACATATAAATAATGCATAATCTACAAAATAGATATGTAATAAAAATATAATATACATAATATAGGTAATATTTCTTATATACAATGTGCTTTAATATATATATATATATATATATATATATATATATATTTATATATACACACACACACACACACTCAAGCACATATACATATATGTGCATATACATATATATAGAGAGACAGAGAATGGACAAAATAATGGAGACACCATCATAATTTTGAAATATCTATACAACCATCAAAAGCTTGTTTATTTTTTATGTTTTTTGATTTATTATTAGTGTTGTTTAATGTTTTCCTAAAATTGCTGTTTCTATTCAGATATCATCAGAAAAAGGTATTTAAAATTAATTAAAATTATAGATCTATCAGGCTTTGAAAGAGGTCAAATTGCTTGTGCTCGTATGGCAGGCGCTTAGCGTAACAAAAACAGCCAAAATGTTTGGTGTATCAAGAAGCAAAATCTCAAAAGTAATGACAGCCTTTGAGAAAGAAGGAAAAACTTCCTTATTGAAACAAAACTCCGGAAGAAAACCAAAACTTTCAGACAGGTACCGTTGAACTCTTACATGAATTGTTAGAAATGATCACAAAAGTACAGCTTCCGAAATGACTGCAGAGCTTAATGACCACCTCAAGAACCCAGTTTCCACAAAACTTATTTGCCGGGAGCTACACAAAGCCAGATTTCATGGGAGGGCTGCAATCAGACAACTACTACTTTCAAAAACAAACATTGCAAAGCATTTGGAGTGGAGTAAAAAAAAACCTACAGAATTGGTCCCTAGAGCAGTTGAAGAATGTTATTTTCTTGACAAGTCATCCTTTACCTTATTTCTGACAACAGATCAAGTATACGTGTGGAGACAGCCAAAAGAAGCATTTG
>NC_142948.1:33861458-33883958 GCF_046866305.1 Octopus bimaculoides | reverse complement strand
ATACACACACCACTCGTTTTCGGCGTTACAAAAACCCTAACCTTAACCCTAAACCCTAACCCTAAACACCGGGTGTGCGTATTCTTTACTTTCACCGAGGAATCTTACATCTTAAACATTCCTTGATAATGTTCTAAAAGCTCTAAAATCTCATTGGTTAAAGTTTATATATATATATCTTAAATCTTAATATAGTTTTATACACAGATGCATATAAACACCAAAGCAACAGGAATGAATGGTAAGAGAGAACAGGGAAAGGAAAGAAAACATCAAGAGTGGGGGCGGCGATGATAACTTGTTGTTGTTGTTGTTCATAACAGCCAAAGTACTAGACAAAAATTATTGAAGATGGGTTTTTGAAAACTGATGAATTTTAAGGAGGTAGGACTTAGAAATGATTAAAGCTAATGCCACTTAACCAACCTTACAGCAGCATTATTGTAAATGGAGTTGTGAGGGTTAACATGGGTTAATACACACATTTTCTAAACGTTGGTATTGTTTACTGTCACACTGACTACCCCTGTCTACATCGCAATTAGTTTATAGTATCTTTCAAAATTTACTCCATTAATATTTAGAATACACGGCTATATAAATAGATATAGACATCTTTACCGACTAAAAATATGTACATACATACATCATCACACGCATTAAAAATATCCCCCAATGAATGAAAAATCACATGAAAGTTTATTAAACATACACTCTAGACATGTATAAATATTTTTATAATCAATAAAAATATTTATGTAATCAATAAAAATAACATGCAGTTTATTATGGCATGCTACACTAATAAAAGTTTGACTACTTCAACAGGTAGATATTTAAAATGTTGGATGCCAGAAAATTCTCAGTCAAAACAGGAGGAAATCACAAAATAATACACGAAGATGAAGGAGGAACGGTAACTTCCAAAATAATAAATTATGTAAATAGAATCTGTTTATGTAAGAGTGTGTGTATATATATGTTTATTATGAGGCGTTTGGAAACTATAGCATTTATATAATGAATAACAACTTTTCACCGCAACCTTTAACAGTGAGTCATTCTTCGTATTATATTACAACAGAATATATTGGTTTCTCTGCAAAAAAGAGGATGTGGAAATATGTGATGTTCAAGCTTTTCCCAATATCTTCAACTAATCTCGTACTCTTTCTCTCTCTCCCCATATACACACATGTATATTTACCTATACCAAAATATACATATATATAGGTATACACATATAGAGATACGCAAATATAATGACATATCTACACGTGTATATACATAAATGCACATATATACGTGCGTGTGTGTGTTTGATCAGGACTATCCATTACCACAATGTGTCAGGCAGAAATATCCAACACCATGACTATTCACCAACAATGGGTAATGACCTGAAAGAAATAGCAGCTAAATCTCCCAAAATTACACTCCCACCCCAAACATCTTTAAAAAGAAGGGACAAATTGGATAATAAAAATTGTATATGAAAAAAAAAAGACAGGATGGGCATGACTAGAATACTCGTATCTGAAGTTTGATTAATCAGAACTAACTTGGGGCTTGATAACAACACTAGTGTGTGTGAGAGTGTGTGTGTGAGAGAGGGAGAGAGAGAGTCCAGTGTGTATCTTAAAAAACAGATCCGGTTGATGTGTATACTAAATAGAACATGTTCTACTCCCTTTTCCATGTGTGTGCAAACATGCACACACATCCACATTGGATATATTGTCAAAAAATAGCTAAGCAAGTTATTTTGAGGTCAGCAAGAATTTCAACTCACTCACACACAGACTGAAAACAGAATTGGAAATTTTGAGACCGGGGGAAAACAATATTATATTAAAAGAAATGTCAAGATAGGAAAATGAAAAAACAAATAGGTTGCATGATGGAGGTGGTGGTGGTGGTGGTGGTGGCGGATACAGAGCTGGGATTTTGTTGAACTGAGTAGGTAGTGCTAGTTTTTGATCACTGGAAGTCAAATGATCCAGCCTCCTTAGTAAACAAGATACTGTAATAGAATGGTGGGTGGGTGGGGGGGGGGGTTCAGGATGGATTTTTTCAATGGTGATATTGGTTGTGCAGTTGGTAATTTGGTAATGATATTGATGGTAATAAAGATGGCAAAAGCAATAAATATTTCTCCCCTAATCACTCCCATATGCACCGTGCCCTTCATTACAAGCTTTCTTCCATCAACTTTCTGCATTACATTTTCTTCTGCCCATCATACTGTATATATCATCCATGACATACCCATAACTGTACACTCCTTGGTCTTTTGAACATCACACACCTACCAGACGATTTCTTTCATGTTCAGACCCCACTTTTTTTCTTTTTTTTTTTTTCTGAGTAAATTTTCAAAAAATATGATATGTTTGAAAAGAGAAGGAAATAAGACATTGTGTGCATGTGTGTGTGTGTGTGTGTTCTGCAAACAAATGTCTGATATCAGTGGAACATTAGCAAAACAAATTGAATACATAGTTAAAAATATGAATGAAATATGTAAGAGGAAAAGCAAAAATTAGATAATTAAAAAAAAAATTTAATTGTCAAAAGAATTTATAAACTTTGAGAAAACATGGAATAATTCTTTGTTGGAATGGTGGAACTCAAAGCAAACAAAACTCCACAGGCAGCTTTTTGAGTTTTTCTAGTCAAATGGCTTTTTAGCCTAATATTAACAAGCTTGCTTTATTTGCTTTCAGATCCACTATTTCAGAAAAACACTTCAAAAAATTGTTTATGATACATATTTATAATAAATATAAAAATAAATTTTAAATAGAATAACTTTAGGAAGCACTGAAAGATTAAAATATGAGATAAGATGCTTTTTTTCAATTTATGACTAAGTGTTGAGGTCAAGGATTCTTTGTATACAATAATTATATCAAACAACTAATTATATTTATAAATATAGAAACATAATAGCAGTAACACTTATGTAAATGGAAACGAATATGTCAAAATAGGATCTAATACAAATCCTACACACACACACACACACACACACACACACACAAAGAAGAATCATTTCAACAAAACCAAGACAAGTATTTAGTTGACACATCCCACAATGCACATTTCTTATTTTGACACAAAAATTTTAAGATTTCATGAGAATTAATTCAATTTATTTGTCAGAAATATGATAGAGAGCATATCCAATACTTAAGACATGTCATCAACTACTCCAGGGTTTATAATAAAAAAGAAAACATGTACATATTTCAGAAACAAACTTCAAGAGTTCCTTCTTACACTACTTTATCAAAATCTGTTCTATATTTTTGCATAACTCCCATCTAACTGAAAATATTTTCTAAGTCTTCATCCAGCTAGACACCATTCACCAACCCAAACTTGTAATTCAAATGCAACACTTAATAATATTTCTTCACATTAGAACACAAAGTCAGTTTCCTATCAGTCAAACTTTCACCATTTCCTCTATCTATTTATTGTTAAATAAATAAATGAGAGAGAAGCAGGGGGGATGGAGAGCAAGCAAGAGAGAGAGAGAGAGAGAGAGAGAGAGAGAGTTTTAGCATGATGACTGAGCCCCAGCATGGCTACAACTAGAGGGCTGAATCAAGAATAAAGCTTATTATATTAAGCTGTTCTCTATAAATTAGTAAAATTATTCTTCTTCACAATACTTCAGAATCAGAAAAGAGTAAATCACTGACTTAGCAATTGACAGTTTACCTATTCTTTTACTTTGAAGAAGAAACTATTTTCTGTAAATCCAAGATCCAGTCACTTACATCTATTTTTTTTTTTTTTTTTACTTGCTTCAGTCAGTAGACTTTGGCCATGCTGAAGCACCACCTTAAAGAATTCTTAGTTGAATGGATCAACCCCAGTACTTGTTTTTTTTATTAAGCCTCTTTTTGCCAAACCACTAAGTTATGGGGATGTAAACACACCAAAAAACCAGTCATCAAGTAGTGGTTGGAGGCAAACATGAAAACATATATACACATGCACACACACAGAAAGGCACACACACATACAGTAAGCTTCTTTCAGTTTCTGTCTATCAAATCTACTCAAGGCTTTGGTTGGCCCAAGGCTATAGTAGAAGACACTTGCCCAAAATATCATACAGTGGGCCTGAACCCAGAACCATGTGGTTGGAAAGCAAGCTTCTAACCACACAGCCACTATTTGTTCACAACTTACAAATAGGATCTAATCTAGTCTCTCAGAATAAAATCCTTTAGATCCTCTTTCTTTGTCTAAATATCCATCATTGACTGCATCTCCCCCAACTCTTTCTTTCTCTCAAATAGTCAGACACTGCATGATCGATATTCCAGGGATTACTTCAAAGATTATCATGATAGCATCATAAATACCATCATTGTTTCTCTTTTTCCTATCTGGCATTATTATCCATTTGTTGTTGTTAGCATGCTGGTCGAAATGCTTAGTGGTGTTTCACCCGTCGCTACGTTCTGAGTTCAAAATCCACCCAGGTCGACTTTGCCTTTCATCCTTTCGGGGTCAAGAGATTAAGTTCCAGTGAAACACTAGGGTTGATGTAATCAACTAGTCCCCCCCCCCCGCCGCCACAAATTTCAGACTTTGTGCCTATAGTAGAAAAGATTATTATCTATTTGTTATACCAGTCAAAACATAACTTCCTGAATTCACATGTTTTCATTAGTTCAACTCCACTCACTGTTCTTTCTATGCTAATACCCATTTTAAGATCACATGACATTTTGCAAAGTATCTCCATTGGTTTATCTCTGACCGCCATTATTCATGAAAAAAAAAAATCAATTTAGTTTCCTGTTTCTCTTCATTTAGTTCAACTTATTCACCACAAAATTAACAACACTGGCTCTTTCACATGTGTGTTCCTTAAAATACACAATCACCTAATTTACATGAACCAATTAATATGTTTACTATTCAATAAACACTCACAATAACAGGTCTTCTTTGAGACAGCATGTTTGATATTTGCATTAAAAAAGCACTGAGAAGATGGAGTAAGATATACAAAAACTTAAATTTAGATCAAATGTGAATTTATACTCCTTGTAGTAACCATATGTCTTTGGAAAAGACAGTTTTACCAGTAATAAACAGCTACCAGATCTATGGAGAACATTAACTATAAAATAGGCTACTGTTCTTATCTTCGAAACATTATATCTGTGTGATTAATGTTTCTCAATATATTTTTCACATGCGCACAAAGTCTCAAATGTTGTGAAAAGCACAGTTGATTAGACCAGTTGGTCCAAGTATTTTACGGGTACTGATTCTTAACTCTAGATGAATGAAAAGCAAAGTTAATATCAGCAGAATTTAAACCTCACAATGTGAAAACAAAAGTAATTACTGAAAAACACTTAATCCTGTGGCCTGCTATTCCTGTCATTGCACAAAGCAATGCTTAGTTCTATCTTTCAGCACCAGGTCACATTTTAGAGTAGGGGTGGTGAAACATTTTAGTGCAGTGGGCAAAAATTTCCAAAGAAAAAGGTCCACGTGCAGATCACAAGTTCTGACTCTTATATCAGTGTAAATCTTGTATATATCTATGTATAATTCAATATACATTAATAAAGATAAGTTTAACACATTAAATTAACACATAACATTTTCATTAACGCCGCCACTGAACTTAGGACGTTTATATTAATTATGAGGTATTCTATATTTTTCAGCTAGAAGGTAGTTGGGTCTCAAGGGGGTGGTACAAACTTAGCAATATATGTTTTATAGTGAAAACAAAATTTCCATTCAAATGGCAATTACCAGACGATTTCTGTTTGAGTTTAATCATTTTAAGTCATAGTAGAAACGCGACCTATGTCGCAAGGACTATGAGCATTGTATAAATTTTATTATTGAAAAATTTACTATATTTTGTACATACATGTATACCAGCCTGCGGGCACAATTGTGCTCACGGGCGGGGGTTCCCCCACCCCTGTTTTAGAGGGAAGGAACAATCAATTAGAATAACCCCAATACTTAACTGATAACCCACTGATTGAATTGTTATGTGATCGCTGAACCTGCTAGAAATAACAACCAAAATTTCACACCCAACCATCTATAAAAAAACAAAAGGGTGCACACAAGGAGGATTTCCTAGACACATGGAGTCTGAAATAAAAGAGGTGGTCATGGCTGAAATGGTTTTCATCATATGTATACTGGATCAAGACTGATCCAAAGTCAGAACAAAAATGTAAAATCAAGTTCAGTGAAATTTGAAATTAACCAACTTCTGGCAGCAGCAGCAGCAGTAGTAGTAGTAGTAGTATGGCAACAATATAATAAAATGGAGAAATATTTTCCAATTCACTTTAAAAAACAAATGAACCATTAGCCAATATGGTTGTTGCACTTCAGAGAAATAGCCACCAAATAGCTCCCAAAACTTCCCCCAACTGACTATTGACTGGAAAATGGAGGAAGCCAATCAACAAAGAATTTACCTAAAACTGAAATACCTTATATTAAATAGTATATTAAATTTACCAAAAGGATACAGTGAATAAGAAATAAGTTCCCCTACCCCTTCTTAAACCATCACTACAAAATAAGATTAGTAGCCATGCAAAACTATTTTCAGTTGTTGTTATTATTATTACCACACCAGTTCCAACATCAACAAATATATTCATTCAATGAATACTAGATAAAAGAAAAAAAAGGGAAAAGGGGGAACGAAGAAAGAGAATATGAAAATCACTCATACTATCTATTTATCTATCAACCTATCTATACATATATAATATAATACATACACACATACACATGCATGCACTCACATACTACTTAAAACAATCTATACCACCAACAGGTTCATCTGGTTTCTCTGTAGCTGGAGGCTATTTATGTAGGAAGAAAAAGAAAAAAGTGGCAGCAGCACCATTGATTTTCATGGCTGTGAAGTGAAATATATTTCAGGACCACACTAGTTCCATGTCAGATTAACCTTCGTTCATTTACACACAGGAGGCTAGCTAAGATAGTCATTCATGTAGTAACATGTGACCTAGCACTATTATTGCAAAACAGATAGGGCTATTTATAATGAAAATAGTAGCAGATTGATGTGTTAGTTATAGATAGCTGTCTATTATGAATGTATGTCTGCCTGAGTCAATAGTTAGAATTTTGTATTCCTGTTTTTGTATATTTTGGAGAGGTAGCTGAAGGAGAGAAAGCACCACACAAGAATATGTGGCTTCTTTGTTCTGGGTTCTCTGCTGAAGTTATACCACAGTAAGTTATAAACTTGTTTTTCAATTGCTAGTGGAAAATCCCAGGTGAACACTGATTATGTAACCCAATGATCAAAGGCAACTAATAATCTAGCTAACAACCTTCACCTAAGCTCTTTACAAGTTAGTAATTTGGAGAAGGATGAAGTAGTTTCTGATGCTTAGATGTCATTGCTATGTTAAAGATGTGCATTCATCAAGTAAACTACATAGTAATGATGAGGTCAAACATTTGAAACAACACAAAGGATCCAGCAGCTTGTTGTTTATGCGTGAGGATAATGTTTTCTTGATGTGTATCATGATTATATAATTGCTGAAGGAGACAAAACTGACAGGATTCCTGGAATCAGTACGGATTTGACGCAAGGTTTTATGCGGATGAAACTTGGGTGTGAAAGATTAGGGAAATCTGAAATGCAGTATTATCTGAATGTGTGTGGGGGCAGAAGTGAAGGTGGTAACATGTACATCATTGATGTGTACCAGGAATAACGTGAAGAATAGAACCAAACTTTGGCACATAACAGTTTACAGAATGTAGGTCAAAAAAAGGCTTCATTAGCATGACACCACAATAGTGCTATCTAGCAGGAAACTACTGATCCAAAAAGCAAGTGATAAATGTCAAAGGTAACAACCTTCTTCACCAAATTTCTCTAAGGTGACAAGCTCACAGGAGGAGAGTAGGTCTCCAGCAAATCTACCACACTGGTGGTCACTAGGGAGGAAGAGAGATTGACGTTACTGGAGAAGGTTGTTGTTATTGGCTGTCTCCATCATCTTTGAGATATCGTAAGAGGGATAAAAACGGCAGGGACAGTGAGGCTGCCCTTCATGAGAATAGTGTGCTTTGAAAGATGGATATATATATATATATATATATATATATATATATGCTATCTGTCCTCTACAATGTTATTTGAGAAGTTGTCACTAAGGGTTTTCTAAAGGTTAACAGAAATCAACCCCTTACAAAGACTTATTTCATTACTCAGCATGGAGGTATTTCCTATAGTATAAAACAGTTTTAACCAGTAAAGAAAAAAGCAGGGTTTTCTTTAAACTCTAGAAATTGAGGTTGGCTTATCGTCAACATCTACAGAAACTTTTTTTTATTTTCACAATTGGATGTCTAGAAATCTCTTCATTCCCTAGTGTCTCAAATCACCTTGAGTCCTGCAAATTATCTCCCTCACCTGTGGTGGGTTTATCAAGGAGACATAAATAGAATAATCACATTTAAACTTGAAGTAGCACAATATTTTGCTGTATCTTGAGAGGGTTGTTATGTCAGTAAAAGTACATGCACTGGTTCTACTTCACTTACTTTATTATTATTAAACTAGTTAACTATTCAACCAATTAACTAATTGATATTTAGGTCAATCATTCAAACCAGTGAGAGTTTTTATTGTTATAATGACCCTCCCAAGATACAACAAAATCCATTTCACTGCACAACTTCACATTAAGAATCTTGCAAACCAAAACTGAAACAAAGCAGTATTGTTTGACCATTGTCTAGTGATTTCATTCAACAGCAAGCATGAGTTCTCTGATGGTTTGCCCATTAATTTTGCTAGATAAGTGACAGTTAGCGTGTGCCCACCAGGAACTGCCTGATCATGAAATTGGGCTCTGCAGAATTATATTTCCAAACTAAGGGTTCATCTTCCATAATGCAGCATCCACCATGTTATAGAATATGGTTTTATTTGGTGGAATAATTATTGCGATATACATAAATATACAACAGTAAGATATTATACAGGAAATGAGTGAGTGTAAGAGAGGAGAGGATAAATGAGTTTATGCATAAAGGAAACAAAAATGAGAGAGAGAGAGAGAGAGAGAGTGTGTGGGTGTGTGTGTGTGTGTGTGTGTGTGTGTGTGTGTGTGTGTGTGTGTGTGTGTGTGTGTGAGTGAGTGAGTGAGTGTGAGTGAGTGAGTGTGTGAGTGTGTGTGTGTGTGTGTGTGTGTGTGTGTGTGTGTGTGTGTGTTCAAATTCAGAATGGCTGGATTCCAGACAGGAATACATTTAGTTCAAAGAAAACCAAAAATATTCCCTTCCCTGCTGATGTCATCGATGTATAAACCACATTAACCAAATTACTCAATCACACACATTTCCAGGGAAGTGTATGCGTGGGGAGGGGGTTTATGATTTCATGAAACACAAGGTTAAGTATGTGTGTGTGTGTGTGTGTGTGAATGTGTGTATCCTCATACTCAACAAGTAAAAAAGGATGGGCATATTTTGAAGCCAGGGTGTGTGTGTGTGTGTGTGTATGTGTGAGTAAGTGAATCATGTGAGTAATAGAGTGAGATCGGGGGGAAACTTTTAATATCTGTACAATAGTGGACCATAAAGAAAATGATAGAACGAAAAGTGAATCTGACATATAGGGAAATATAAGATATGTATTAGTGTATGAAGACAAGTGAAGCGTATGTGAAGACGGGTATAGAGAGGGTAATGAAAAACAAAAGGCGGAGAGAGGGAGAGAGAGATACTTTTACTGATTTGAGTCATTGAACTGGGACACCTTCAGGAGTGTTTCAGTTAAACACAGTAACCCAGTAATCATTTCAGTCAGGTTCTTGTTACCAATTGGCTCAATTATTCATTCCTCCCTACTCTGGATTTTGTTTTGACCAAGTGTTGTGATAAACACAAACAGATACTTACAAACACATTATATTACATCACACACACCATATATATGTATGTGTGTGTGTGACAGGCTTACGGGCTTCCTCATAGTTTTCACTTATCAAAATTCAGTCACAAGTCGTTGATCGCCCTGGACTTAATAGAAGACACTTGTTGAAGATACAGCGCAGTGGGATGAACCTGAAACCACGTGGTTGCAAAATGAAGTGTGTGTGTGTGTGTGTGTTTCTGGACAGTTTCCGCCGACCACATTCTACTAATAAGATATTAGTCAACCTAGGACTGCAGCTGAAGACACTTGCTCAACGTGCCACACAGCGAGAACGAACCCGGAACTCAAACTCACTGGTTTCGAAGAGACCTTCTCGTCTACAGTCATACTGGCGCTTATAAAAGGATGTAGACAAATGTATGATGAGGGAGAGAGAATGAGAAAAAGCGATTACTGAAGTGTGTGTGTAAAGAGAAAAAGAAGAAAACAGGAGTGTGAGGGAGAATACAATAACAGGGGGTGGGATAAAACAAACACACAAAAAATGTTAGTTGTTGACTAAAGTTTATAATATCTATATGGCCAGCACTAATAGTTATATCAATGACGATGATGATGATCTGCCATTAAAAGGGAAGGTCACGCTGTACTTGTTGAAAAGTGATGCAGTTTCAGATATTTATAACTTGTAGCAACTAAACAAGTATTACAACATCAAGCTATATAGTTTCTCCTCTATCTTCTTCCTTAGGCAAATCCTTAATGTCAGTTAGTCATACAAAAACACACATGCAGGTAGGTAGAACTAGTGAGAGATAATGGTGTTTATTACTAAAACTATTTAAATGTAGGCTGGCGGCGGAGTTTGGCGGACACTGTTGTTGTTTATAGCCTTGCTGCCTTGTCTTGATCGAGGCATTCCAATTACATTATTTTTTGTTTTCTAATATACAAACTACATTATGTAATATTTCCTTCTCGTGTTAGACGGCAGAGTGTGTGATTCGAGAAATATTTGGTTTCTATTTCAAGCACATTGAGTGAACAGGTGGAGACTCCCCCTCATTGACGTACGTTTCAACCTTTTAGCCGACTGAATCAGTGAACCAGTTTCGGTTTAGATTGAAGCTCATTTTGAATTTTAAAAATAGGGGTTAAATGTGCCTTTAAGAGGCAGAAATTATTAGCAATTACGTCTGTTAATGTATTGAGAAAAGGCATAACACTTACGATCCCCTAAAACGCACGTTTTGTGTATATTTCATATAGTGTGCGTATTTTGGTGCAGACAGTTTTTATCACAACACCGTACACACACACACGAACAATACCATTTTCTGCTGACCGTGTCAGGATAGATTAGAAGAATAGACTGAGCGTCGGACAAATATCTGCAATATTTAGCTACAGCTTTTAGTTCAAATCCTTCCGAGACTGACTTTGCCTTTTACTCTTCTAGGGACAGAAAACAAAATAGTCAAATACTAGGTAATCACAGGTACAATTGACAGTCTCTTCCGCTCAAATTCTAGGGTGTGTGCCTATGTAAAAATATGGCATAAATGAAACTATGCCTATCTATCTATCTATATATATATATATATATATATATATATATATATATATATATATATATATATATATATAAAGTGCCCCCAGTGATCACACGCATCGAGACAAACTCGAGGCTCCTGAGTAACTTAGTCTTTAGCTTTCAAATTTATATACAAACTGAGAGAGATTACCAAGATAAGTTTCGGCTAGAATATGCCGAGACTACGACTAACTTAGTAGCACCACCTGGAGAGACATTTAATGATGTTTTATATTACAGTCATACTTCGGACACCTAAACAGTTACGTGTACAAACAAACACACACACACACACACACACACATATATATATATATATATATATATATATATATATATATACATACATACAGATATGTAAATGTGTTTATATATATATATATATATATATATATATATTATAGGTTTACTTTCGTGTTAGAGACACAGCAAAAATGATTAGTCGATAAAGAATTTTCTTCTTTCGAAACACAGCAAAGGTGGGTGTATGTATTTACCTCACAAACTGAACAATTTAAATACGTTTAAGTCTACTTGCGAGAGAGAAGGGGATAGAAAGAGTAGGGGGAAAAAACTATTTCTAGACCATGTACTAATAAAATAAAAAACAACGACAGGGGAAAAACATGGAACTAAACTAATATATTAATATTAAAAAAATGACTAATAGAAAAAAAAGAACTGACTAAGCCTTGTTGCGATTGGTCCATTATTAGGTCATGTGTCCTTAGAGACATGCCTTGAGGTCTTGCCCCAGTAACAGCAATAGCAATAACAACAGCAGTAGTAATAGCGACTATTGTGGTGGTGTGACGGAGGTGGCAGCAAAGAGGAAAGGAGGAAGACATATATAGCAGGTAACGTTGAAGATGAAGGTGAGGAAGGCGAACAACTGAAGATCACTGTATTGACGATGGCGGCGGCAATCAGCAGAAGATGGTATTGATAGTGGTGGAGGAAAAAGCAGAGGGAGGCGGCAGTGGAAGCGGCAAACAGCGGGTGATGATGGCGACGGCAACAACAGTTGCAGCCGTGGTGGTGTCAGCCTTGGTTATTTAAAAGGTGGTGTTGGCGGAGACGGCAACCAACAGCAGCCACAAATATGTGATGAAAATAGAAGGGAGAGAGAGAGAGAGAACGAAAAACAAAGCAGATGTAGAAAAAGAAGAAAGTACTGGCCAAAAGAGGAATGTGGCGAAAGTGTTATACATTTGTAAACAACTATCAAATGTGATAGAGAAAAATAACCACAATCTACTGAAAGGAGGGTATCGAACCACGCATCTCTAACCAAACATTCTGAGCATGTGTGTGTGTATACAATATATATATATATATATATATATATATATTTGGCGTGTGTTTTCTCGTCTACGTTTTGTTTGCAATGTCCTGTACCCAGATATGCACCTATACATACAGGTGGATGTCGGTATGCACATACCTGTACGTATATATGCATATACTCATTTACTATTTGTTTATATATATATATATATACACTATATGTAGGCATACACATACACACACATATTACTTACTGGCAGTGCCCCAACATGGTCACAGCCTCAAGGTTGAAACAAAAGAATATACACACACACATCATCATTATCATCTCTCTCTCTCATATATATATATATATATATATATATATATATATATATATATATATTGTGTGCGTGTGTAAAACACTCAAATAACCACGCAGAAAACCTCAGTGTTGGTTGAATCGAATTACAAGCGCGGTTCTTAGGCTAAAGAAGTGTTTATGAATGTAGAATACATTGTTAGCGATTTCAGTTTTTGGATGCGGTCACACCAGAACCATTATCTTCAAAGGTAATAACCGGGGCATTACCTTCAATCGAGTGAGAACTACCTATTTCAGTCTGGTACTTCTTATCGATCTCTATTTGTAGAATGATCAATTTTGATTTACCTTTCCACGTAAAAAGATACGCAACTCGCAGCAGTTTTGAACCGGTATACAGAAATATGCACGCACGTGTGTGTACATATATGCATGCGTGTGTGCGTGCACACATACACACACTTGTTGCGAAGCGAATGCATGTTAATTAGAATGATATTCTAATCTATATAATATAAGTTTCAAATTTTGGCACAATGCCAGCAATTTCAAGGGTGGGGATAAGTCGATTACATCGACTCCAGTGCTCAACTGGTACTTATTTTAATCGATCCCGAAAGGATGAAAGGCAAAGTCGACCTTATCTATATAATATAGACACAGAATATAAATAATGTATATTTATACACATATTACAGAAAAATATAAAGAGTTTATTATAAAATATATATCGTGACGGATGGTATTTTAAGAGAAATTAATTCTATTACAAAGTTGTAATTAATTCTCTGGGAAGTAATCACTTTGGAAGGCTGAAAGCATCAAGAGGGATGAATGACAAAATGAAACCCATCGCTTATGAACTTGGTGAAAAGAGTTTCCATATTAAAACAGCGCCTTTTCCAGCACTTCTATGCCGGATATAAGCTTTCCAACTAATGTTTAATGTGCACCATAGACACTTATAGTGAAATCTCAAGAGTGTCCATGTTTCAATGAATGTAGTAGGGATGTGATGATAGAGACATCACAGTCCCTATCTAACCAGATTAGTTTCTCCAGTGTCCCAATCGCAGCTGAATCCTTCTCAGTCTTTAAGTCGATTTAAGTATATGGAGAATAAAGTTGGCGCAGATATATCTTCCTGTTTAAAACTATTGCTCTGTAAAATCAAATCCGACAGAACACCGTTTGAGTTGACGCAGGCCTTCACATCCGTGTGTAGATGGATAAACATTTCAATCACCCTATCAAAAGTTTTCATTAGCTCAACGAAAACTTGGTAAGGGGCGAGTCTCTGTTCTGTGCACTTCTCTTGCAACTGTCTGAGGTCGTGCCTTATCGGATCTCAATCCACAGAGACAAGGAAGGAACCCAAAACCGTGTAAGTGCAGGTACGTGGCTTAGTGGCTAGGGTGGAGCACTCACAATTTTACGCTCGTGATTTCGATTCCTGGACCGAGCGGTGCGTTGAGTTCTTGAGCAAAAGACTTCATTTCACTCAGTCCCATTCAGCTAGCAAAACTGAGAGTTCCTGCGATCGACTGGCGTCCCGTTCAGGTGGGAGTACATGTGCCACAGAAACCAGGAAACCGGCCTTATGACTCTATATGACTCGGGGAAAGGACTTTATCCTCTTTTTAAAACCGTGTAAACCGAGGGCC
This sequence comes from Octopus bimaculoides, assembly GCF_046866305.1. Lineage (NCBI taxonomy): Eukaryota > Metazoa > Mollusca > Cephalopoda > Octopoda > Octopodidae > Octopus > Octopus bimaculoides. Next base: position 33,869,160 of record NC_142948.1, on the reverse strand, counting down.
AATTGTGTGAATGTGTGTGTGTGCGTGTGTATGGACCACAAACACACAAATGCAAGTTTTAAAAGCTTCCAAGTTAATGAATTAGCTGGGCTTTCGAGTATACTCACGACACGGTAGTTCAATATTGAAATCCATCCACATAGAATGTTGTGAACTCCATTTGATGGAAAGGAAAAAAAAAGTAGTGAAGACGAAAACCTAGAAACCAATGAAGCCCCAATACAAAATTCGCTTTCGTTCTGTACAGGAGATCAAGGACAATCTTCTTGTGGAACGTATTCGCCAAGATTACCCTCCATATTACTACAGTACAGTAGATCAAACCATAGTGTTTTTAACATTAACAGCTTGAATATTCATTTCCGAGACGATCACTCAAGTCAAAGAGCGAGATCTTTATGCAGTCGTTCTATCTACTAGAAATACTAGCCAAATGTCCTCAAATTACACCAGGCCTACGTGAAAAGGAGGAAGAACACTGGATAGGGTATTCTTAGATAACCCTCAGAAGACAAAAGTGATCTTGGATGAACGCCTTTGATCATATGACTGCTTAATCAGAGCTGACCTGGGGCTAAACAACAACTGACAAGTGAGCGAAATTATCTACATTCCGAATAACAAAATTTAATGTCAATAAAATGTTTACAAACATTTATTTATCATCATCATCCATTATTATTATTAAATAACAGGAATACTATTTCGGTAGACAAGAACATGACACATCCGGAATGCTGGACCAATGGGTCAGATAATGTCTTTCAAACACCTCCGACTTATAAAGCTACGTAATCAGGAATACTACAGAGTAACATGTTGTCATTATGGACAGTGGTCTGGACCCCAAAGTCAAGCCCCTTATCTGTAACTCGATCGCTTATAAGTTTATTGTTCAACACCAGGATTTTAAAAGTACAAAGTATATGGTGATGATGATGACAACTATATTAACAACAAAAAGGAATAAACAAAACCAAAAAGAAAAAGTTATCAATGCTGTTTTGTTTTTTCTTTGTTCATCCCCCCCCCCCCCACCTTTCAATTATCACAATAGATTTATTTCCACACTGTAAATTGACTAGTTTACAAGCCAAATGACACGACTATTATTATCATCATTACATGCAACTGACCTACATCAGAACTAAGTTGTTTATCACGCATATTAGTACCCAGAAAAAGAAAAGAAAAATCTAGGTTGTGCTGAATATCCTAAATACTTGCATGTATGTATGTATGGCGCGATATGTGTATGTGTGTGTATATATATATATATATATATATATATATATATATATATATGCCAACTGGGTAAGGAAGTTGGAATTCAGTAAACAGCTGAACAAATATGTGTATGCTTTCAGCAGGTTTTCAACTCACTTTAGAGGACGGCTATTACCTTCCCCATTCTAACACAGTTACTACTACTATTACTACTAAACTAATAATAATAACACCTAACACACACCTTCCTTCTCTTCTTCCACCACAACGCCACCCTCACCTACACAGTTAGTTCACTTGCTGCCTTACTGTTTTATATTTTACATTCTTTTTTTTTCTTTTCCTTTGCCTTTCTCTCCTGATGCCAGCTCAGCGTGGGTATCTAATTCTAAAAAGAATGCCTCAACTTTCTTTCTCTCACTGCTCTGAATATGTGTGTGTTATGGAAAAAATGACACGAGCTCAATGACTTCTAATTTAATTTTAAAAAAAAAAACAAAAAAACATACAAAACTTTCTAAGACTTTCTGGTAAACAGGAAGGATAATAACATAACGCCACACAAGCTCGCACTCACAGAATAAATCTAACACCATATCTGAATGTGTGTGTGGTTATATTATAAAACTGAATTCCAAAATTATATAACCTCGTTCTAACCTACAATCTCTTGTTGGCGGCTTTTCAATCAATGAAACACGTCTCTACATTTTCTTTAAAACTTATATCCTCTATTTCAATCCTAACCCTCAAAACTAAACTTGCATTTCATAAAAAATGAGATCGTATCTTAAAAAATGACTGAACACAAACTTGGATGACCCATACGACATACTTTGATCGGCCTGAGGCTATAATAGAAGACACTTGCCCAAGGTGTCATACAGTGAGACTGAACCCAGAATTATGTGGTTGGGAAACAAGCTTCTTATCACACAACCATATATATATATATATATATATATATATATATATATATATATATATATGGATCTTTTTTAAAACGGGGGCCACATTTTTCATTAACAAAACACTTTGAAACTTGGAACACTGGTAGAATGTGTCATATAAAACATCTTTTTCTCTTAGTCTTCTTAAAAAAAAAAGAAATCCATAAATTATTCCATGTTAAAGTTGTCGTATTTCTGTAATTTCAACCAATCACTGACGTCCATTCAGACGATAAACATTAAGTGCCGACTACATAAACAAACGATTCTGAAACAATTAACCCTAACCCTATATATATATATATATATATATATATATATATCACATATCCGAAAAAGAAGCACATTCTAAAGCATAGAGCAGTAATGTATTTATATGTAGTTAAGTCTACATCCAATGTTTCGCATCCACAAAGGGCATCTCGTCGGACTCTGGGGCCGAGGACAGGTGTAACTCTTCGCCTCTGGAACCACAACGGATCCCTGCCTCCCAGAGGTGAAGAGTTACATATGTCTTCGGCTTTAGAGTCTGACGAAATGTCCATGAGGCTAAGCCCTTTGTGGATTTGGAACCATTGGTCACTTTATGACCGGACATAGACTTAACTCTTTGTGTGTGTGTGCGCGCGTACGTGTGCATGAACGAACATAGTAGTAATATACATATTACACATGCGCATATATTTACACACAAATGTACATACGATGACGCAAATCATGTGTGTCTGAAATGGACAAAATTGTTGTATATAAAAATATCAAAAATTGCTAATGATGCCTATGATACGACAGTGTCATATAAACATCCTTGTACATTTAGAGACCAGACAGCACTTAGGAAAAAAATACACAACCACATTTGAGTTCCTCCTCGGCCACATAATTACAGGCATCACATGGTACCGTCTTCCCAGTCAAAACGACTTATGGCTCGTTTCATAACGTCAACAAACATAAAATGCTTGTTTACAGAGTTTTCTTCCTCCACTTGAAGAGAAGTTAATCATCATCATCATCATTTAACGTCCGTTTTCCATGCTGACAGGGGTTGGACGGTTCGACCGGGGTCTGGCAAGCCAGGAGGCTGCACCAGGCTCCAGTCTGATCTGGCAGTGTTTCTACAGTTGGATGCCCTTCCTAACGCCAATCACTCCGTAAGTGTAGTGGGTGCTTTTTACGTGCCACCGGCACGGAAACCAGTCAAGGTGGCGCCGGCATCGGTCACGTTCGGATGGTGCTTTTTACGTGCCACCGGCACGGGTATCACAACAATTTCCATTTTGATGTTGATGTACTTGACTCAATAGGTCTCCTCAAACACAGCAGGTAGTCTTAAGATCCAAGGTACTTTTGAATGGGCTGGGGCTGGTTATGCGAAACTGGGATAGGATACAGCCGTGAACTCAGAACTAAAATTAAAGCATGATGGATTGTGAGTTCAACAAGCTTGTTGCTTAATCTCAGGTCAGTCATATTCGGATAGAACAACGAAAAGTGTTCCAGCTGTAATCATCTTTCTTCAGTGCAGTGTATGGAGACTACAATATCCCGTGTACGAGGGGGTGCTGAGAAATTCTTGGCTTTGGGTAAAAGAAAATACAGAAGGATCAGTTAATTATGATTTTATTATAACATATTCCCCTCTCAGATTCACACACTTATTGCAGCGGTCCTTCAGTTTTTCTAAGCCCTGTAAAAGAATTCGGAAGGTTGTACCTCCAACCAGGCCTTTCGCGACACCTTTAAAGCCAGGAACTTTCCAGCAGTCCTCGTACCTTTCCTTTTCGTATTGAAGACAGTAATGAGAGTGATGTGAAGATGTTTGGCTGCAACTTCTAACAGATCGAGCAACCAAATAGAGGTTTCCAACAAACATTCGTTTTGCAACTGCTCTAGCCAGTTCCGACAAATTTTCATCATTTAAATGTTACATCTTTGAACTTATAATGCCTATTCACCCCACTAGAGTAGAGTAGCGGCAATATTTCCCTCAAATCTACTATACCAGCTTACAAAAAGATCGGACATAGCAGATAATGTTGCTCATATAAACAAAAACGGGATGGTCACGTCTGGAAAGTATCAGGACTGACCTGAAGGTAAATAAAATTTTATCTTCATCTACAAGAGAAAGTCACTTTATTTTTTCATTATTGTAGAACATCAGGCTCTGAATATTTATGATTTTTAAAATATTTTAACACCGAAGAGAGAGCTTAATCGGGTGAGAGATTGTGTGAAGCTAAAAAGTATTTGTTTTGTTCTAAGAAATGATCGCTTTACATTAAATTTAATGTAATCTATGTATTTGTAAACAGGCATAGAGTAAATATAGAATTTGGAAAAGAGAAGATTACATAGGCTACAGTCCGACAACTAATGGAAGCAAGGAAATAGGATACTGCATTCAAATAAACACAAAAATAAACTTTTGAAAGTAAATTCTCTAATGTTCCCTTCAGTGCTTCATACATCCAGCTTTGTCGACCGTGTATCGTTCTCCAGTTTATCTAATCATTCGATACAGAAGTTTTTTCATTACCCCACTATTTCTCTCTCTCTCTCTCTCTCTTTATATATATATATATATATATATATATATAGGCATGACTGTGTGGTTTGCTTACCAATAACACGGTTTCGAGCAGACCAAAGCTTGTGAGTAGGTTTGATAAACGGAAACTGGAAGAAGCCTGTTGTGCGTGTATGTGTCTTTGTCCCCTACCACCACTCGACAAGCGATATTGGTGTGTTTATGAGGGGCTGTTGAAAAGTTCTTGGCTTTGGGTGGGTAATAAGAAAATATAATTCAACATATTCCTCTTTCGCATTTACACACTTATTGCAGAGGTCCTTCAGTTTTTCTAAACCCGGTAAAAGAATTCGAAAAGTTGGGCCTCCAGCCAGGCCTTTTGCGACACCCTTAAAACCAGGAACTTTTCAGCAATCCCCGTACACTCCTATAACTTAACGATTCAGAAAAGATCGACAAAATGAGTACCAGTTTCAAAAAAGATAAAGACACATGTTGTAGTTCTCCAATAAAAATAAATAAATAAAAATCTTCCAACTTTTGAGTTCTGTGACACAGTCTACATAATAGGTATTTTCAATTTTTTTCGTTCCATTTACCACCGTTTTGTCTATTCAGTAATGTGAGTTTACACTTTTGTCATAATAAAACAACCAAGAAATAGAAAATTTAAAATACTGTTTGAAAATATCATTTTAAGTTCATGTGAACTTAGAAACAGTACATACCATTGTCATTTTGTTTATTTATGAACTAATGAAAACAGATACCAGTATCAAAGATACCAGTATCAAACAATCTTCAAAACAGATGTCGATAAAATGGGTAACAGTAGAGCACCGGGTCGATAAATTAAGTGCCAGTCGAGTACTGGAGGTTGATATAATCAACTTACATATTCTCCCGAAATTGCTGGGCTAGTGCCAAAATTTGAAACTAATATTTATTTTTCACAAAATAGGGCTACATCAAATCTTTTTTATGATCTACTAATTTTCAAAAATTATAAATAAAATTATTATAGAATCAATTTATCGCTTGGATACTTAAGTTATGTGATATTATCTATAACGAGACATTCTACGTAGAATCAGTAAATTTATCCCGGTATGGGAAATTCTGCCCTATAGATTTAACAATGTGGGGTAGATAGACTGGATTAATTTCACTCTGATATCATTAGTGACAAGTTAATCCAGTCTATCGTTACAATTAGTGGTATTCATTTTATTAATTCCAGGAAAATGAAAGTTAAGGATGTCTATAAAAAGATTTGAACTGAAAATACAGACGGAAGAAAATAAAGACAATGAAACATTTAGTTTGGACACCACTCTTTCTGTCAAACATTTGTCCTGGGATTATTATTATTTTTTTTTTTTTTTGTAATATTAGGCCATGAAAAGAATTACAAGTTTCGTACCTAAATAACAATTTCAGCTACATGGTTTACATCATGACATAGCATGATATGGCATGGCAAATGGTATTGTGTGTATGTGTGTATGTATATATATATATATATATACACACACACACACATACGTACATACATACATACATACATAGTGTACAAACTAGATGAGATGTTTACTAGATCACTAATAACCATCTGGCCAGCATAAACAACCAATTAAAAAGAAGACTGACAGATTTAGGTCATCCAGCTGTGGTGCTGGAGTCCTCAGAATAATTAACACATTATTTGAACTCACAACATGACACAACATGATTTGGACAATAAAGATAAGAATCTTGTCGAAAAACTCTTTCTCTATTGCATGTCTATATTCTATATAGTACATTATGTGTGTCATAGTCTACGCGTGTATACATGCATACATGTATGTATGTGTAAATATATATACACACACTAGATCTTCAACGTCTATATTTTACGTCGTACATTGTCTGAGAGTAGATCGTCATAAATGATGTTGACCTCGTTTGTATAAAATGTCCTAGTCAGAATATGTAGACCTATACCAATTAAATTGCTTTAGCAGTGTGTAAACCAGATTTTACGCGATGTTAGACCAGTCTAATAGTCTTACTGAATATGTCGACTCAAAGAGAGGTCAATGGGCCAGGTAGAGCTGTCTAAAATATGTAGACTAAGTAGTCAGTTTAAATGTATGTTATCAGTATGTTGTGAACTTTGCCTGAAGTTTGACTTATGCTGCCCAGATATAGGACACAATAGCCATAGTGATGGTACGATCATGGGGATAGCAACTTCAGAATAAGTGGTAAAATACAAAAGGAACAAAGCGAAATAGGGAGAAAACGCCAAAGAGAGCGACAGGGAGAGAGAGAGAGAGAGAGAGAGAGAGAGAGAGAGAGAGAGAGAGAGAGAGAGAGAGAGTTGAAAATGTGAAGCTAGCTTCTTAGAGGAAAAAGAAGAAACAGGGGTGAGGGGGAAAAAGGTGTGTCTGTCTGGGATAATGATGCTGTGGGGCAGTAACCACGATAGATCAGTGTTACAATGGATCAGTTAGCTTCTTCCTCTTACCACTTCTGAAGAGATGAAGTGGAGGTGTGATGGTGACGGCAGAGAGAGAAAGGGAGAGAGAGAACAAGAGAGAAAAAAAAAGAGTGAAGGAAAGTGTTAAATTAAAGGGAAGTGCAGCGCTAGGTCAATGTAACCTGGTTTCTTGATAAGAACCTAATATAATCAAGGCGGTGAGGGGGATGCGGAGAAATATTTAATGAAGAAGACAGGCCTACTTCACACATAAACTTACATTACGACATAAGTGTTTGGTTAAGTTAAATCGTATATTTAATTTAGAACAAATAGACTGGTTTAAAATTAATTAAAGCATCTAAACGCAAGGTATGAACAAATGCTGTGATTGTGAGGTGTGACTGGGTGGGTGGACGGCGGTGGGGATCTTGGGTGAATATGGAACAAAGTACAAAGTTTACACCATACCAGGAACAAAAGGTATTTGAAATGGTACCACCACCACCACCACCACTAATACTACTA
>NC_142948.1:33855350-33858458 GCF_046866305.1 Octopus bimaculoides | reverse complement strand
TGCAGGAATCTTGTCATATACATATGTACGTGAATGTTAATATTTCACATGTCACCACTTGAGCAAAAGAGTGATGAAGTTTATATTCCTTGTTGATTTTACAAGTGGTTGCTCTGCACTTTGGAAGACCAGAGTAATATATCAAGTCTAACTTGAGAAACGACTATGTGTTGCACCCTAAAGCCCATCTGGCCATAAGATCCTGCCTCAAAATCAATATCTTTTGTAGACCTGCTAGCTTGGAAAACTGTATGTTGAAAATGCATGAACGATCAATATATATGTTTGTATGCCTATGTCACTGTTTAACTCCAAGCTGACCTATGACGTAAGGCATTCTAACTATGACCAACCATCTTAATTCCATACAGTAACTAATTTAGTTCTAGATGAACAATGTACTCTTCCTTGTAGTTGGCAGGTTGTGATTTAAGGAAGACTTGGTTGTTATTTATAGCAAGTTGAGCAATCACATTAAGGCTTCCTCTATGGTTCATGCATGACTGTGTTGTGAACATATGGTAATTGTTAGAAATAGAAAATGAAAGTTATATGCACTAAATTACATCGTTTTATTGCCTAAACAAATTTATTTTTGAAAATAACAGCATCACCATTCATTAGCATGTCTGGTGCTTGTTTTCAGTACAAACGTCCTAGTAATATTTTTACGTGCATCATTCTGCTTTATGCTACTGCTTTTATTTATGCAATTGGAAATTCTCACGAAAGAGACATTCTTAGTATTTCATACCCAAGTATGAGGTTAGTGCAGCGCATCTCTGTAGGCTCCACATGTTCCTTCCATTCCTTGCTAACTTATGCACATAATTTCACTAATACACATTTACACATGCTTCCACACTTACATATATGCACACACACATATACAAGTTTCTAGCCACAACAACAATTTCCAGCCATACCACACTATGCAACCAAAATCACAATATCCTATCTGTTTTAACCCTGTTTTAAGATGTCAGGGTGTAAATTGAACACTGGGCTGTTATTTCTATTAGGTTAAAGATCCAAGTAGAGCTTCCTTCATTGTTATAGTACAATGAATTATCTGCTCACCAAAACTCAATAACTCATTGTTGTAATAAAAATAAAAGAAACATGCCTTCAAAACTACTTCTAATTATATGACACATCATCTTCGTTTTAATACCCACCTTTCCATGCATGCATGATTTTATATGGTTAGGTGCCTTGCTTTTAACCCTCACCTGTTTCCAAACAAGGTAACATTTTCCCTAAACCTTCAAAAACAAACAGTGCGAGAGCCAAACACATTTTGTTATGAAAGAATGCAAGAGAACAATATCATCTGTATGGCAGTAACATTTGTTTACAACAGTTGCCTGATGTCAAAATAGAGAGACCACACATACACACACACATATAATGCATACATATATATATATAAATGAAAGGCTTCTCTCATTTCTGTCTATTTGTATGTGTGTGTGTATGTTATATGTATATGGGACAAACACAACACTAAGTCACACACACACACACACGTGCATACACACACACACGTGCATACACACACACACGTGCATACACACACACACACATACAATAAGCTTCTTTCAGTTTCCATCTACCAAATCCACTCACTAGGTTTTGGTTGGCATGCATGTGTGTCTGTGTGTTTGTTTACAATTCTACTCTGTGAATGTTAGGTTCAATGCATTGTGTTGTTCCCTTCCTGTCAACAAATTTTTCTGCTCACTTTGTGCCATTGAAGAAGTATGAAATAAGAGATCCCTTACTGGAAAATAGTTAAGTATTAACAGACAGGAAGAGCAAAAATTCTAAAATAATGTATTTGTCTAACCTATAATCAAGTATATATATATATATATATATATATATATATATATATATATATATATATATATGAATGAATGCATGTGTAAATGTATCATCATTGTTTTGTCTACTTTTCCATGTTTGCATGAGTTAGATAGCATGTTAAGATCCTCTATGGCTGGATGCCCTTCCTATCACCAACCCTGACCTGATTCTAAACATGGTAATATTTCTCCTTGGCCAGACGTCTTCCACAGAAGACAGGAAAGGAACAACAATGTCATTGAGTGTGATGTAAAGATAAAAGTAAACACGCACGCACATATATTTGCAATGTCAGTTTGTCAGCCAAATCCACTCAGACAGCTTTAGTCACCCAGGGGTTATAGTAGAAGACACTTACACCCAAAGTCCCATGCAATGAAATTGAACCTAAAACCATACAGTTTTGGATGCAAGCTTCTTAACCAAACAACCACATCTGTACCATGTGTGTGTGTGTGTATATATATATATATATATATATATATATATATATATATATACACACACATATATGTATGTATATAAGTAACAATGCATGTGAATGTGCAATCACACCACACACTCAAACGGAGCAAAGTTTCTCATTTTCTTTTTTTTGTGTGGTAGACACAGTCAATAGAGTATACAATAATCTTTCAATAACACACAAACAAGTTCAGATACTGACTGGGTCATGAAAGCAGGATGAGCAGTAGAAGTGGCTCTCACGGAAAACTGGTAGAGATGGCTCTCACAGAAGACTATTGCTTATTACACACACACACACACACACACACACAACACTTAGACAAATACATACATACTTGAATCTAAGTCAGCTTGGTTAGAACAAAACTATAATCAAAGCATTCCAACCATGACTATCCTACTATATATATATATTATCATCCTCATTACTTAATGAGCTTCCATGGGTTAGATGGTTTTTGATGGATTCGATGAGTTGGAGGTGGGGAGGGGCTCCACCATGCTCCAATTTCTACAGCTAGATGACCTTCCTAGCTCCAACCACTACACCAAGTCTAGTGGGCCACCAGCACTAATAAAGATTACTTTACAACTTTGCAGACTAAGGGCCAAAAAGTGGTCCCTATAACTGAGGCAGATTAGAAGAAAGAGTGGGTGATGATTCTAGATTAATAGATGCAAGAAGGTAAGTAAGAAGGATATAGGGAAAAGTGAGAGGAAAAGTTTAATTATAGAGGGGCTTGTACGGGGGTTAGTCTAGAACTATCCAAC
>NC_142948.1:33837850-33842850 GCF_046866305.1 Octopus bimaculoides | reverse complement strand
GCGTGTACGATGGGCTTCTTTCAGTTTCCGTCTACCAAATCCACTCACAAGGCTGTAGTAGAAGACACTTGCACAAGATGCCACGCAAGGGACTGAACCCGGAACCATATGGTTGGTAAGCAAACTACTTACCACACAGCCACGCCTACACATTTATATATTTATTTATATATTTATATATACACATGTATTTATTAATATATTTATATATACATACATACATGCACACACACATTTATAAATTATATGTAAGCGTCTGTATGTATGTATGGATGTATGTATATGTATATATATGTGTGTGTGTGTGTTCATGCATATATTTCTGTGTAAATGTTACACATGCACGCACACGCACACACATTTCTGTGCGTATACGCATACGCACACACACAAACACATGTATGTGTGTGCGCGCGTATGTACAAATAGTAAATAATTATATCCTTATTTATATTCAGTGTTTTATGTCCTGTTTGAATAAGCTAGATATTGATGCAATATTAGAATAGATAATGAAAACGCAGTATATGTACAATGAGTTATGTATGGCTCTGTATCACTTTTAGTCTATGTGTACGTGTGTTCGCTTGTTTTTATTCCTTGTTTCACTGTCTGACCTCCATTACTTGACACAACTTTTGAACTGAAGAAATAACATGGCTGTGATAAGATATGAGTATAACACCACATAAACATACACACACACACACACACACACACACACATGCACATTCACATACTTAGATAGGTGACACATATACAGGTGGCACACATACATAGTTTATATTTAGTGACACGATTTCACCTTTGTTTATTTAAATGTATTGATTTCTTACTCAAGCACAAGGCCAGAAATCTAAACATCCATATGTGAATATGTGGCGTGGATATCATTCTTAATGCTGCTATTATTATCAATGTAAAGTAAAACTGACTTTAACTAAGAATCGAAACTGAAACTCTCTCGTTGACAGTACCTTTTGATTTGTTGCTATGCAATGTTGGCTGCTTTAATTTACATTATCAGTGGTTCGTTGGGGATCCATATGAGGTTTTGACGTTAAAAATTATGTGCAATAGATTGGTTATACGTCAAAACGGTAGAGGAGTAGGGGCCGAAACCGGACGTGGTTCCTCCTGGTGATGTCTTGAGCTAACTGGATCCTATAAAGGGGCTGTTGTGGTAGCAGACCACGAAACATGGTTGAAATTCCGACGAAACACAAAATATTTTAATATTTTTTTAATATTTATAATTCCTAATAATATTTATGTATAAAAAGGTACAATAGGATTTTTGAATATCGAATGGCTAGGAAGACCCACCTGAGAAAGATAGGAGTCAAGGGAGTCCATAGGTCAAAAATGGTTGGGAACGACTGCATGTGGGTCAGTCAGTAGTGGCTCCAGCCGAAGTCATTCTTTACCATCGGTGGCCGACCAGACAATCTGTAGGTCGTCGCTGGACAAGCAAAGGAAAGTAGATAAAGCTCTGTAATGTAACAACCAAAAATTTCTAAAATAAATGATTAAATAAATAAAAAGGAAAAATAAAGATAAAACGGGGAAAGACACATAGGATAACAGTAATCCTAGATGTCCATAAAAAGACGACTTGGTCACGGTCGAAATACTATTGCTAATAGGTCTTCTAGATTAGGCTTGACCTGAGTTATCAACATTTGATGAAATATTAATGCAATGAATGATAGGTGACCATTTCTTTTACTTTTTACTTGTTTCAGTCAGTAGATAGAAGCCATGCTGGAGCACCGCTTTAAAAAAATTAATTCGATCGAATCGACCCCAGTAATTATTTAGTAATTTTTTTCTTTTAGCCTGGTACTTATTCTATCGATCTTTTTGCCGAACCGCTTGTTATGAGGGCGTAACCACACCAACACCTGTTGTCAAACAGTGGTGAGAGCCAAACATATGCACAAAGACACCCCTCACACACACACACACATACATACACACGATTGGCTTCTTTCAGATTCTGTTTCCCAAATCTACTCACAAGGTTTTGATCGGCCCGAGGCTATAGTAGAAAACACTTGCCCAAGGTGCTACGCAGTGGGACTGAATCTAGAACCATGTGACTGGGAAGCAAACTTCTTACCACACAGCCACGCATGCACCTATATAGTCGGAACGTTTTTCATCACAAGGCTATCGTGTGAAGCTTGACCTAATCCAACATAGTTACGATCAAATATTTCAACAGCACATTTTTAATAATTATTATTTCTAACATATGCACACGGCTACAAATTTAGGTTAGGAGGTGTTAGTCGATCAAATCGCCCTCGGTACTTGGCCGGGCTGGCATTTCGTTTAATCAATCCCAGAAGGATGGAAAGGTTAAGGTGACTTCGTCAGGATTTGAACTATGGATCTCACGGTCGTAACTAAATGCCGAGGGTCTAAGTTATACTAATGATTTGCTACAACAACAAAAATAATTAAAGGAAAATGAGATGGTTGATTAAATGTACCACTACTATATTGGTTTCAAATTTTGGCACAAGGTCATCAATTTCGGGGAGAGAGTAAGTCGATTACATCGATCCTAGTGATCAAATGGTACTTCTTTTATCGACTCCAAGGGGATGAAGGGCAACTCGACTTCGCGGAATTTGAATTCAGAACGTAAAAGCGAACAAAATGCCGGTGTGCTAACGATTCTGCCAGCTCGCCGCCTTGTGTACGATAACTATGTTGTTGGTGCATTTTTAAAAAAGATTTTATGGCGCGTAGAATTTGAACATCGATCATCGAACTAGGAAATTCAATAGGGTGTTGCGCTATCAGAAATCTACACGAAAAAGAAAAAAAAAACATGGAATAGATAAAAAGAAGTGTTTCATTTCAAAGGGAGCGGGTATATACTTTATGAAACATCCATTCTACATGGACTACTGATACAACAGCAATTCTCCTGGAAGAATTAATGGTAAAGTAGAATGTTAGCAAGGTCTGAACTAGTGGAGAATGAAACAAAGGGTCAGAAGAGTGAACACCTTACCAACACGATCAATTAAAATCGCCAAATCATATAAGCAATAAATGTGCATGCACACACACACACACACACACACACACACATGTAACACATACACACACACACACACACACACACATGTAACACATACACACACATGTAACATGCACACACACACACACACACACACACACATACGTATACACACACGCACGTAAGGTGAAATCAATATGATCGTTTGAGAAAAAAAACCCAAAAATCATTCACATTATATTTGGAAAAGCAGAGACAAATTGGATAATGGTGCTCTGGATGTCTGAGGAAGGTCGGATGGTCACATGTAGGATGCATATGATCATTCATCTACTGAATAAGAGCCTACCTACAGCTAAACAGCATATTATTTTCGTCTGCATGTAAACTGTACAGTGTGCAGCAACTATTCATAGATGCGAGCGAAAAAGTTTCCTTAGCTAAATGAATGAAAACTTAAGTCAGCGAACACGATGCACCACGTGCATTTAAATATATGTCTAAGTTACATTAGAGCTTCACTCTTTTTACACGGCCAGCAGTCAAGCACACACGCATTTAAATACACAGACACGACTATGCAAAACACATAGAATAGTCTCACTTCTCTGAAATTACTCTCTTACGACTCAGTTTAGTGTGTATATATATATATATATATATATATATATATATATATATATATATATATATATGCAGGCGCGCGCGCGTGCGTTTACCTTTTATATGTTTCATTCACTGGACTGCGACCATGTTGAGTACCGTCTTCAAGGGTTTAGGGATCTATTTTAAAACGGGGGCCACATTTTTCATTAATGTTTTACGTAGTGTTTTTGGTACGGAAAGACTTTCAAACTTCGTATACTTATCTATTTTGTGTTATAGAACAGAAAAATATTTTTGTATTCGAATTTATTTCATGTAAAAAATTGTCTTATTTCGATAATTTCAACCAATCACTGACAAGTATTCAGTTGTTTATATTTACTCCTTTGGCTGATTAAGCGATGTAAAGCGTATTTAATCTCCATACCTTCGTTTTATTTGCTTTTTTCATTTTAAATTTGCTTTAACCCTAACCCTAACCCTAACCCTAGGGTTAGGGTTAGGGTTAGGGTTAGGGTTAGGGCTAGGGTTAGGGTTAGGCTTAATTGTTTCAGAATCGTTTGTTTATGTAGTCGGCATTTAATGTATATCGGCTGAATGGACGTCAGTGATTGGTTGAAATTACAGAAATACGACAACTTTAACATGGAATAATTTATGGATTTCTTTTTTTTTTAAGAAGACTAAGAGAAAAAGATGTTTTATATGACACATTCTACCAGTGTTCCAAGTTTCAAAGTGTTTCGTTAATGGAAAATGTGGCCCCCGTTTTAAAAAAGATCCGGGTTTAGTCGAACAAATCAATTCTAGTACTTATTTCTAAGCCTGGCACTTATTTTATCGGGGACAAACCAACATTGGTTGTCAAGCGGTCGTGGTGGACAAGCACAAACCCAAGGACCTCTTATATATGTATGTGCGTGTGTGTGTGTGTGTGTGTGTGTGTATGTATGTATGTATGTATATACGTATGTATATCA
The DNA here is from genome assembly GCF_046866305.1 of Octopus bimaculoides. NCBI lineage: Eukaryota > Metazoa > Mollusca > Cephalopoda > Octopoda > Octopodidae > Octopus > Octopus bimaculoides. Next base: position 33,838,227 of record NC_142948.1, on the reverse strand, counting down.
AGGATTTTTTTCGAAAAGCATAACAACCGCAAAAATGTAACAAAAACACGGAATATTTGACAAAACCAAACACACGAAAAATCCTTCATCAGCCAACATCCAAAAGATCATAATAGTTTCGCGCCGTTATCGTTGAAACTACTGCTTCATTGGTGGGGCCAGTGCAAAAAAAAAACACTGGAAATTGCCAACGGACGTACGGAACAATGACGAAAAGAAGCAAGACAAACTAAAATAATTATAGTAATTATAGATATACAACAAAAAAAGCCGTACGGCTATTAGACAGATGAATGTATGTATGCGTGTATACATACACATATGTATTATATATATTTATATGTATGTATATATATGTATAATTAAGAGTGGTGTGT
>NC_142948.1:33815350-33832850 GCF_046866305.1 Octopus bimaculoides | reverse complement strand
CATCGAATATGTCTGTTAGACAGTGTATTTTGTTGTAATTCTTTACTTAATTTTAACAGGCTCTGGTCGTTAAGAAGCAAGCACCACTATGAGTTCATGTATTTTATTTTTTTCTATTGGATTTCCTGTACTGTTTGTCTGCGTGTTTATGTTGAATGTTCATGCTTTTCCGTTGTTTGAGACAATTAGTTTTCTTACCCCTTCTATCATTTGTTCTGCTTATTCTGTAACTCATATTTCTGTTTCTACCGGTACAGTGCTGGTGGCACAACAGTATAAGTTATTGGGAACAGTATCTATTTTAATCATTCTTTCTCAACTCCCATCCCAACAAGATATCAACTTTGCCTTTTATCTTGATGGATCGATAAAAAAAATATCAGATATTTATTGAATCAACACACCAATACACATTAAATACAGGGTGACAATATATATATATATAAAAACAAAAGTTTGTGTGCGTTTCTGCAGATACGTTGTAAATATATTATTTCTATTTGTACATCTAATAATTTGTTCAAATTATAGAGAAACTGGTGCAGGGTGGTTAAAGTCACACATACTACGTAATTTTATACGTGCACCACTATTTCATAAAAGGCTTCTCTTCTTTTACTATCATTGAAGTGAAGGTTAATGGTTTAACGGGTGTCGTTAAATCGTATCTCTGAATTGTCTCATAATGAACACACACACACACACACACACACACACACACACACACACACACACACACACACACACACACACACGCATACGGATACACGAGGTAATTTTGTTTTTAAGGAAGAATATATATACATACAACAAAAGAAAATGTACACAGTTACTGGTTATATATTTTATTGTCATATTTCATGCAGTGTAGGGCCGACATATACTCTTGATGTTCTCAAGCAGCAAAGAGAAAGCAAGATCAACCCCCTTGATAAGAATAAAAGAAGATGAGAAAATTGTGATCAGAAAGAAAGTTACAGATAGATGTCAACCGAATATGCATGGTAGTAAAATGGAAGTCATTAGCCTATATGGGATAAAATTCCGATACATGCAGATCAAGAAATACAGATGAAATTTCAAAGAGACACTACATATAGAACTAAGTGAGGATCCAATCAGTAGTACCGTCACAGACTTCATTGATTTAAAAATCTCTCAATGAAACTGAACGCACGAACCGATTTCTGTTTCCGATAGAAACTCAATCACTTTGTGTACACTGTTGCTAATACTACTGAGAGAGGTATGAATGTCATATCTCATTATGCCATCTTTTGTTTGTCTATCTGTACACCTAACAAAGAAATAAATTTTTGGATCCAGAGGTTTGTGTAAAGAAGGAAATTAGGACGATTAACATTTACTACCAACTGTTGTCTTCTTTTTGCCTTAAAGACAAAAGATCTTGTTCAAATAAAAATAGTGTATATTTGTCTTCAATCGAACTACTTACAAAATGTTTAGTTTCTGATGGAGGCCATCGCTGTTCAGAAAAAGGTACTCTTTTCAGGGAGTAGATAAGGGTAAAGAATATGGGAAAGCCAGGGCGGCTGCGCATATATATCATTTTCAGGAGAGTCGACTGGAGCAAGTGAAGGGCCTTGGTCCTGAACACAACTCACCACCCGGTGCAGGAATCAAACCCACGGCCTTAAGTCAACACCTTCATGACTTGGCTACGCACCTCCACATACACCACCACCAAACAAAATTGAAGGAGGAAAACCGAACCAACAATTGAACGTCTACGCCAGTGATTCTCGACCATTTTTTTGCCTATGGACACCTTTAATTCCTATTTTACTCAGAATGGGAAGGGGCCTCCCAGCCAATCAATGTCTAAAAACTCCTTTTATATTTTTTGAAATATTGTAGAAATATATACCCAGTTTATTATTCTTTTATTCTTTTACCTGTTTCAGTCTTTTGACTGCGGCCATGCTGGAGCACCGCCGTTAGTCGAACGAATCAACTCCAGGACTTATTACTTGTAAGCCCAGTACTTATTCTAATCGTTCTCTTTTGCCGAACCGCTAAGTTACGGGGACGTAAACACACCAGCATCGGTTGTCAAGCGATGGGGGGGGGGGGGTGAGAAGCACAGAAACACAAATACATACCTACATACACACACACACACACACACACACACACACACACACACACATATATATATATATATATATATATATATATATATATATATATGTACGACGGGCTTCTTTCAGTTTCCGTCTACCAAATCCATTCACAAGGCTTAAATCGGCCCGGGGCTATAGTAGAAGACACTTGCCCAAGGTGCCACGCAGTGGAACTGAACCCGGGACCATGTGGTTGGGAAGCAAGCTTCTTACCACACAGCCACACATCAGTTTTAGCAACAAAATCTTATTTGGACTTCAACAGCCATATTGACCCCGATTAAGTACCATTAGTCTACGCGGTCAATCAATTTCATAGAAATAAGAGCCATGAAATTACTCCTTACGCTTTTTAACGCCATTGACTATAAAATTGTTCGATCATTGCTGACCTTAACCCAACCCAACATGACTCTTGGTAGGGACTAACTGGTAAATCTAAACAGTAAATCATCACCAAGTTATACAGAAAGTTTGCCCGCCAACTAACCTGTCAACCCGCCAGACAACTTTATCTCTAACACAGACACACACATAGACACTAACACCCATACATATATGTACACACACACACACACACACATGTATATATATATATAGTGATGTTGCTTTTCGGAGTTTTTCACACAATCCCATTGTGTAATTGTTTTATTGAATGTAGGATATTAACTTGTTTGTTAGTACGGGAAGGACAAGGTGTTTGCTTGCGTCCAGATACGTAGATGTATAGACAGATAGAGGTATCTGCGAATACATACACACACATAATGGTATAAATAGTATATAAATATAAGCATATATACATACATATATGTACATACCTACATATATATGTATATATACATAGAGAGAAAGAAAAAGAGAGGTGGGGCAGGAGATAGATAGATAGATAGATTGCTGTTTTAACCTCAGATCTGCCCACCAACGACGGACATGCCGGCTGTGACCATGCCGCCGCTTTCTTTTACGCTTTTAAAACAGTAGATTGTAATTTAAGAAATACTCGGCTGCCATTTCTAGCAGGTCCTGCGACCACATAGTCTTCCTCTTTGTATATGCGTGTTTTGTTTTCCCGTAAATCGAGATTTTGTACATTCCTTTCTGCATGTCATGAACTTGTGACAGACTGACCTAATTTGATAGCGGATGCTTTTATTTATTTATTTTCTACTTTATTTAATTCTATTTATCTCTTCTTTTTTCTTATCTCCCTCCCCTTCCTACCTCTTCCTTCTCCTCTCTCTTCTATAAATCGCAATCAACATCACCATTATCAACATCATAATTACATCTACCGGCCACTCTCCTCATCCCACACACAGGCACACACACACACACACACACACAACACACCACATTCACACACATAGACACAAAAAGCGTTGGTAAGTTAAAGTTTGCTAAGTTCGCTTTGCAACCACGTGGTTTTTACCGCACTATGGGATTGAACCTAAAACTATAGGGTTATACGTTCGATTCCCCTGTGCCACTCCTCGAGTGTGTGCCTTTCTTCTACCATAGTCTCCAATTGATTAAAATCATATGAGGGGTATTTAGTAGACAAATACTTAACAGTCGCCTGTCGATTTATGTATGTTATGTGTTTCTCCTGACACATCACCGCTAGTTGAAAAATTACTATTGTATCAAAAAGTGAATTAATTAATCGATAAACATATAGATCGATAAAATAAGGGCAAAACTGCAATAAGTACTGAAGCTTAGATGACCAACTAATGCGTTTATATATATATTGTTGTATTTTGGGGATGGTCATGTTCCCAGATATATATAAATGGAACAAAAGCGCAATAGAGGACCATATATATGACGAGTCGGTGCCCCAGCATGGCCGCAATCTGATGGCTGAAACAAGCAAATTTAACGCTTTGCTTGTTTCAGCCATCAGATTGCGGCCATGCTGGGGATATATATATATATAAATTTAACGCTTTGCTTGTTTCAGCCATCAGATTGCGGCCATGCTGGGGCACCGACTCGTCGAATTTTTTTCTTGAATAAATCGATCACTACTTTTTTTCTGTCGCTTTTTCTGTTTTTTGCTGAACCGCTAAGTTACAGGGACGTAAACACACCAACACCGGTTGTGAAACGGTCTTGGAGGACAGACTAAAAGACAGACACACACATACATACAACGGGCTTCGTTCAGTTTCCATCGACTAAATCCACTCACAAGGGCTTGGTTGGTCCGATGCTATACTAGTTGACATTGTACACACGTTTATCAAAATATATACATAAATATATGAGAGGGAGAGAGAGAGAGAGAGAGAGAGAGAGAGAGAGAGAGAGTATGTAACTCAGGTATGTATCCCTGTAGACCAAGCACAGTCATGTATTTGAGACATAATATCCCCGCCACCATGCATATTTTTACTTTTGCTATAAAACAAGTGCATTTTCTCGCTGTTTTTCGGTCAGCGAGACAAAAGCCATACGCACGCACACTCACACACACACACGTACACACACATACACACACAAGATACTATGTTAGTGTAAACATATATACACATTTTTGAGTTTGTGATACACATCAACATATTCGAGTATATATATATATATATATATATCCGTGTGCTACACAATCACAGACTATATATTGTGATGTTAAGTATATACTCAGAGACCTACACATACACACACACACACACACATATACAACACACACACACACACACACACACACACACACACTCACTCATATGTTACACGTTTTGTGTCTGTGTGCGGATGTGACTCACAGACAGGCCATTCATATAACCAGACCAAACTTACACACATACATGCCAGAGCTAAATACATACACAACGATATACACTAACTAATATACACATACACCAGACTGTATGTAGTACAACGAACACACTCACGCACACACAGTGATAAAGCAGGGCAGGGCGTAGGAATTGACCTACTTTAACGTAAGCGCTTTTCTCATTGGTTGCTATAGTACCGCCATCGGAAAACGTACTTCACATCGCCTGTCGATAAAAGCAGGCTCTTATATAATTTCCTGCATCAATCCCAAACTATTTCTATTTTCATGCGACAGATCTGAGTGGAAATCTTCCACTCTAATACCGTTTTTCACAGATTCCTATCGGACCGGTATGAAGCTAGGCTGGATATAGGTCAGTGTGACAAAACCAATAAGAGGCTTCGTTAGAAAGAGGCTTTGTTTGAGCGGGCCTGCTGCTTTTTAACTTTTTCTTTTTTCTTTTTTTTCTCAACCAACTTAACTGGTCGCCTGTCGAGATTTTTCTTGTAAACAAGTTAAAAATAGACATGACACAGGGAATGTGGATGCAGCCTCTAGGTCACACGTATAAAAGCCGGGCTGCTGACAGTGTGGGCGGGCCTACGTACCTGCGTGTGCGGTTTATTGTGTCTATATGTGTGTGTGCACATACATACATACACACATCTCTCTCTCTCTCTCTCTTTCTCTCTCTCTCTCTCTCTCTTCTCTCTCTCTCTCTCTCTCTCTTTCTCTCTCTCTCTCTCTCTCTCTCTCTCTCTTTCACTCTCTCTCTCTCACTCTCTCTCTCACTCTCTCTCTCTCTCTCTCTCTCTCTCTCTATATATATATATATATATATATATTAACAATATATGAGTATATGCATATATATGTACATATATATATATATATATATATATATATATATATATATATATATATATATTACGTCTGTTGTGGAATGAGCCTGGGTCTGCCTGACTCAACCTGTTTTGATTAGTCTAAGTTTGTGTATGTATATATGTAATCATTACACATGCACATACACATATACCCATTACACGCGCGACCCCCCACCACTCTTACCGGGAAGTAAATATTACTATCATATTGGTGTATTCGAGAATCATTCTTTCTGTATATTTCTCAGAATAATCATCAAAGTACTCTCAATGAATAAATTCCACCTTAACAAGGGTGGAGCGTCCAGATTTCTTCTGGTGCCTGGAAATCTTCCTAGGAACGTTCGCTTTTTAATGCAAATGGGTGCTTGGACCGTCACTTAAATATACGCTAGAACAAACCTGTTCTGATGTTTCCAATTGTCTGGCAGGTACCAACTGCGTTGGCTTATTCAGATCGTATGTAGATAAAATATTCTGTAGGCCAGTAGACAAGGATAGCATAGATATCCATAATTCAAAGTAAGCGGCTATACAGTCCCCAAAATTGTGATTTGTACCGTCAATCTAGATAGGCTACGTAATAGGGATCCGGAATATGAGCGCATCGTTCCCAGCATACCAAGCTTGCAGAAACTGGATTATCGAATTAGTTTCGCAAGCATTGATGAGGGAAAACGCTAACAGTAAACGGTGGCTCGCGACCGACGTGCTTACGATGAGATTGGTCCCTGACTAATTCTTCAACGCGAAGCATGAATGCTTAATTGCCAGAGCTAAGACACGAAGGTTCGAAAATCGTTCGATGGGACCAACTGGCAGAGGTGCAACATGGTAAGAAATTCTGTCTTTAGTATACCATGATGAACGCTTGCTGTTCGATCCCAAGCAGATGTGGACCGCTTTTTAACAGCACACTGCTCGACTGTACAGGACGACTAGTGGGTTGGATAGCAGGATGGACTTCACTACCTACCTCTACGGTCAGCTACAACACTTAGCAATGAAGGCGGAGTGCTGCAAAAAGTTGATAACAGCCACGTAAACACATGAAGTAATGTCTAACTGTATGAGGGGCAAACCGTTTTTCTTGGATTGTCTATTCAAAGAGCTTTGCCTTTATATGTCTGACTTGTTTGGCGACCTCTTGACAGATATATCCAGCAACTGATAGCAGAAAGGGAAAATCTACGTTCTCGTGGGTCGAAGAACGGTAGCGTTGCCGAGGAAAGACCCGAACAAGGAGGATCACGTCCCACAGGCCAGGCAGTTCATATGCTGTCCGCACTCTCTACTTGACGGTCTGGACATGCCATGGTTAATGATGTGCAAACACGAACTGTGGTTACGACAATGCTGCACTATTGGCTCAAGCAATGACTCAGAAAGGCGCTTGTTATACAGAATGTCGTCAAAAATTCACAGCCCTCTACTAGTCGTTGGTTGGTAGAGATTTCACATTGACCTCCTATAGAGGACCAGTGGTAATCAAAAGTGACGACAGGAATCCGGTTACTGGAGACTGAACACATCGTTGCCGGCACGTAAAGATTTCAGAAACCAGATTAGTGAACTAGTTAAGAGGGCTTTGACGGGGGCAATAGTCAACAATAAAGGGTTTTTCGCCCTTAAAATGGCAATTAGAATAGAATCGATAAGGTTTAGTAAAGGACTAACAGTAGAACGAAACAGAGTAGAGACAGAGCTAGTCAAGAAGTTAGACGAGGCTTTTAGAAAAGGCATCGTGACAGACGTGTTCCGAGCGAGATTGGCACTCGACCAATTCTTCAACACGAAACACGAAGGTTGCGTTGTTAGAGCTAAGGCGCGAGCAAATAAACATGAAGGAACGAAAGCCGTTCAATGGGCCCGAATGGCAGAGGCACGGCGTGACAATATATCCACGATCCGATCCTTGTCGAACCACGAAAGGCAAATGATAACTGATCCGGAACAGACGTGTGAGGCCTTTAAGCGGAGCTTCGCTCAATTGTTCGGTTAGTCGCGTCGCAGGATGGATTTCAAGTACTACCTCAACAGGTTGCCGTGGTTCTCGGTGATGGAAGCGGAGCGCTGCGAAAGACTGATAACAGTCTTTGAAATACGGGAAGCAATGGCTAGCTGCACGAGGGGTAAATCACCTGGTTTGGATTGTCTGCCTTATGAGCTTTACGCTTACATGCCAGACTTGTTCGGTGACCTCTTAGCAAACGTTTACTGCAACTAGCAACAGAATGGGAGAATTCCTGGTTTCGTGATCCGAGGAGCGGTGGCGTTGCTGAGAAGAAACCCGAACAAGGGGGATTGTTTTGACAACTTTAGGCCCATAACTCTGCTGAATGCAGAGTTCAAAATTCTGGCCAAGGTATTAGTTACGAGGCTGGCACTTGTCGTAGGGGATCTGGTAGGGGAGGCACAGACATGTGCCATCCCGAAAAGATCCATCCACGACAATCTCCACCTCATGCGATACATCATTGAAAAAGTGGCTAAAGAACCTAGCACGGGTGGGGCCTTGATCAATTTAAATCAGTTCAAAACTTTCGATAGGGTGGACCATCTATTCCTGGCAGCGGTCCTCAAGGCAACTGGTTTCGGGCCTGTATTCAGAGGCTGGATCGCTACAATACAGAACAACATCTGTTCAATGGTCAGAGTGAACGGTCACCTCTCAGAGCCGTTCAACATCATGCGCTCGGTCCGGCAAGGTTGTCCCCTCTCGTCTCTCTTGTACGTACTGACTCTCGAGCCACTACTACACAAACTGGAAGCGTTGAGAGGCATCCGACGTAACCTAGAACGTGGGAGATGCGCGTCGGCATATGCCGACAACGCCACCATTGTGGTGTCGGATTATAAACACATAGAAACGATCGGCACCGTTCTCAAGGACTATGAGGCAGTTTCAGGAGTGACAATTAACCAGGGAAGATCACTGGGCTTGCAGCTCGGCACCTGGAGAAGCAAGTCCATACCGTCCAACTGCGTTTTTGGGCGCTGGATGGACGGACCGGCTAAATTGCTCAGGGTCTGGTTCGGTCTGGACACCCAGATGGACAAAAACTGGGACGAGGTAACAAACAGGGTGACTACTCTCACCCAGAAATGGGCCGAGAGAAAGCTGTTCCCTGAAGGTCGGGCGGAAGTGGCTAACGCGTATTTCGTGTCCGTCATCTACTATCGTTTAACCGTCGTGCCTTGTCCTGGCCACTGTCTGATTACGCTGGAGTGTATATTCTTCTGCTTTTTGCGAAAGGGACGCGTCCGATGGTCAGGTGGTCTATCTGCTGTCAATACCCGCTGCGTGGTGGACTGGACAAGCTGTGGTTGTTGATGCGCAGACATGCGCTGAGGCTACAACATCTCCAGTGCTCCTTTGACGCTGAACAGGTACGGTCGCTGTTCGCCAGACATGTATTTCCGCAGCCAGTTTCCTTAACGGAGCTGCAGTCCTGGGTAAAACAGAGACCGAGGGGGAGTTTTTGGAAAGTGGAATGTCTTCAAGCGCTCACAGCCTTCAGCCAATCGGATATTGCGATAGGTGGAATGTCCACTTTAGCTTTTTATATAGGATTAGTGGAGGAAAAATGCGACGACGTTCTTGGGGAGACCTTGGGCGTCGAAGAAGATCAGCTAGTCGCTCTTTTCCGGAGAACTTTCGATCCGGGACCAAAGGATAATTTCCAAAAGTATCTGGCCTGGCAGTGCTACCGACGAGCTTTGCCTGTTCGAGATAAACTTTACAGGCACGGAAGTGCCGTCAGCCGAGCATGTCCGAGATGTGCGCAGGACGACGATACGGACCTGTATGCACTCGTCCAGTGTCCGAACATTGCTGACCTGTGGGTCTAACACCTTATGTTAGGTGTGGCGCGGATCTGGCTATCAACTGAAACCATCGTGAAGATCGTCCCACCGCCTTTCTTTAACCGTGAAGGAAAGACTGTTTTTATATGCCCGGTGGCCATGGCGAAAGAAGTTGTGTGGTGGATGAGAATAAAGGGGCTGAAGACAAACACTTTTCTCTTTGGCCAATCCCTAATGAACCTCTTCAAGTTTCACTTGAAAAGGAAAATAAGGGTAGAGAGGAAAGTGCTGTCTTCTAATCAGTTTGCCGAAAGGTGGATGAAAGTGGCGAGAATGGTACGAGTGAACGTACCCAAAAGTCAGGGTACGCATGGTTTTTATGGGAGTTTTCCATGAGCAACCCTCGAACGTCTCCTCCCTATTGAGGATTATAGATTGTTGATCTTTTTTTTTTCTATTTTATTAGTCTTACTTACACGCAAAGCCCTCACAACTACACACTCACACATTTTGTTTTACCCTGTGCTGTCCATAATGTTTTTCTTCACGTAAAACCTTGTGGTTAATAAAGGAATCATTATTATTTTTATTGTTATTATTATTATTACTGAAGATGGTGACCTGGGAGAACTGTTAGCACGGCTGACAGAATGCTTGGCGGCATTTCGTCCGACGTCGACTTTACCTTTCATCCTTGTGGGGTCAATAAACTAAGTTGAGCACTGGCGTTGATGTATTTGACTTATCCCCTCCCTCGAAATTGCTCTCCTTCTTTCAAATTATTGAAGGTGACGAGCTGGCAGAATCGTTACCACACTGGACAAAATGCTTAGCAGTGTTACGTCTGTCTTTACGTTCTGGGTTCAAATACTGCCGGGGTCGACTTTTGTCTTTCATCCTTTCGGAGTCAATAAAATAAGTACCAGTTGAGCACTGAGGTAGAAGTAATTCACTCCCTTAAAATTCCCTCCCTTAAAATGCAGGCCTTATAACTATAGTAGAAGGTACCAGCAGCAGCGGCAGTAGTAGTAGTAGTAGTAGTAGTAGTAGTAGTAGTAGGTGGAAGGCAAAAGCAACAGAGGCTAAATCAAATACTGCTTTGCGGTATTTGATTAAGTACCTTCAACGTTTCGAGTTCAAATCTCGCTGCAGTTGGCTATGCCTTTCATCCTTTCAAAGTGCTAGGGGTCGATATACTCGACAACAACAACGCTCCCTTAAAATGCATGACCTTTAGCTAATGTTAGAAACTATCTCCTCTGCCGATGCCGCCGTTGCCGTCATCGTCACTACTACTACTACTACTACTACTACTACTACTACTGCTACTACTACTACTACTACTACTACTGCTGCTGCTGCTGCTGCTACTACTACTACTACTACTACTACTACTACTACTACTACTACTTAAGGTATACACCAAATAACTATTACACAAGCCCTAGCTTATGAGGCAGAGAAGAACGTTTAACTGTGATGTAGTGCTACTGCTTCTAAAACTGGCAATGCTACCACTGCAGCGTTAACATCTACCATCATAATTATTACCACAACAACCATGCCACAATTATCAACGCCGTCATTACCACCATCATCATTGCCACAGCCACAAAGCCACCACTATGATCCCTATTACCCTCAGCTGCAACCGTTACCACCACCACCACCACCACCACCACCAACCGCATCGTTACTATCGTCAGCATCATCACCACCACCATCACCGCTGGTATCTTCAGTGCTACTACCGCTACCACTACCACCATCACCTGTACTGTCATCGCTATCCTCGCCGTTACCACCACCACCACCACCACCACCACCACCGCCAGCGACACCACCGTTATTAATACTAACACGCCTACTACATCCATCCATCTATCCTCCGCCTTCTCCTCCTCCTCATTATCATCATCATCGTCACCATTACTAGCTCGCTACTACAACTATCCCCACAAGCCACTGTTACTACTACTACTGCTGCTGCTGCTGATGTTGCCATTGATCTGTTGTAGCTGCAAAACATACATAAACAGCACAGCACACGCAGCGCATACACACAGACACACACAGACACACCCACTCGCACACACATACAGCATACAATTACACAACGAACACACATACACAGCATAGTCACTCGTACAGCACGCACTGCATACAAACATATACAGCTTAAACACCACACTCATACATCACACACACACACACACACACACACATATATATATATATATATATATACACACTCACACACACATGCGCGCACTCACACACACGCGCACACACACACGCACGCACACGCACTCAGGCACGCACGCACGCACGCACACAGCTCAGCAGAGCGCAGCAGACATACACAGCACACGCAGCAATGTGTTTTTATGTAAGTCAGTCAGTGAAACTGTCTGACATAGAACGACGTTGTTAGGTTGTTGTGTAATGGAAGATGTACTCATTGCAAAGGTCACTGAGAAAAGAAAGGAAAGATGTAGGTTACTGCAGCTGCACCAGCTCTGCTACTGCTGCTGCTGCTGCTGCTGCTGTTATTGTTGTCACCACCGCCTGCAGCAGCAGCAGCAGCAGTAGCAACGGCAGCAGCAGCAGCAACAACAGCAGCAGTCGTAGCAGCTTTGGTGAAGGTGGGTGGTGCTGTTACCACTGGTTACCTACTGCAACGACCATGATACTGATGATGATGATGATGATGGAATTAGTTGCGATGGTGACAGTGATGATGATGGGCTCGGTCATATAAGTGGTAGTTGTGGTCATGGCGGCGCTGGAGGTTTTAAGGTAGTTGTGGTGGTGGTAGCGGTGGTGGTCTTTTTAAAGGTAGCTATGGTGATGATAATAATGATAGTGGTAATGATAACGATGCTGGTGGTGGTGGTGGTAGTATTGGTATTTGTACTGATGTTAGTAGTAGTGGTGCGGTTATTGTTATTGTTGTTGTTATTTTGCCCCAGCTCAGCCGTAATCGAAAAGATATAAGCCGAATGACATTCAAACCGTGGCCATTCCATCGTTTTCCTATGTGCAGGGTACTACTCATGACTACCATTATTCAACATGTCCTTTTTTAAATTTTTTAGTTAAAGGGCACAGTACCATTTGAGGGATCTGTGATGATATGTTCGGTTGTGGCGTGTTGGTGTTTGCTTTAGTCGTAATTATAGTGTTGGTAGTGGTAATTGTGGTTGTTGAGGTAGCAATGATATTATTAGTGCTAATGGTTATAACGGTGGTGCGAAAGTAATAAACACTATTTGTGGTGGTTTTGGTATGTTGGTGTAGCGGTGGTAATAACAGTGGTAATAGTTCTAATGGTAGTACTAGTGATGATCATAGTGAAATAGTGGTGGTGGAAAATTGGTGGTCATGTTTTATGTTTGTTTATGTGATAGTCCAGGAAGCGCAGGAGAGCCCATGACCTTTGTAGACGCTCCTAGACTGTAGAGATTAATATAATTGATGTTTAATGTAACATCTGTAGGTCAGATGTTTGCAGGGAAAGTGTGGGCAGCCAGCAGGTTTTAGTTTTGGATAGGAAGGACAAGATGAATGAGCTCGACACGTGTAGGAGTTGCTACTGGGTTTGAAAGAGAGTGGTTATAAAAATGGCATTTAGCCTGTTGGGTACCGAATTGTTACTAAACAGTAAAATTTAGTCTAGAAAGAAACATTCAGGCCTTGTCTTCACCATGGTTTTGGGAGCGACATGAGAAGGAGTGGTCGCTGGAGATAAAAGAGAGTTTATAACAACTTGCAGCTTCAAGTGAGAGACCATGGTAGTGGTGACGAAAATTGCAAAGTGAGTAAACAATATAGCCTGTTGGATACCGAATCATTGCTAAAGAGTAAAATTTAGTCTTGAAAGAAACATTCAAGCCTTGTTTTCACCATGGTTTTGGGAGCGACATGAGAAGGAGTGGTCACTGGAGATAAAAGAGAGTTTATAACAACTTGCAACTTCAAGTGAGAGACCATGGTAGTGGTGACGAAAATGGCAAAGTGAGTAAACAATATAGCCTGTTGGATACCGAATCATTGCTAAAGAGTAAAATTTAGTCTTGAAAGAAGTGCTCAGACTGCGGTCCTGTTTTTACAATCCTGTAGCCATCACAAGAACAATTGTAACAACATGACAAGAGACGGATGTAGCAGTTGACAGTGTTTGAAAAAGAATCATATTTTTTGATCAGCACTGACAGTTACCTCTATAAATACCAAAGTATTATTATCTTCAAAGCAAAGCATCAACAGCAAGATGCACTGCGACGTTCTTTGCTTACAGGAGATACTTAGAGGAAGCCAGAATGTATGGTAAAGTTTTGGTAGTCGGAACTAATGTACTGTAGCAGTAGTCTTTCACGTTCACCGACCGACCTTCTGAAAAAATCAGTGGAATCTTCCAATCTCCATACACAAATTATTTTCCTCCAGAAACTTATAAAAAATATACACTTTTAGCGCACCTTTCTCTAAGCCGCACACTAAATTTCCTAGGTAAAAAATATAGCGGCTTATACACCGGAAAATACGGTAATATAAATTCAAAAATGGTTTGCGAGATTTGATCTCGCAGCCTCTTCTTGAGAAAGGTTCCAAAGAAAGGTATCTGGGCCCAGGGTGTCATCAAGTGACTGCCAAAAAGCACATACCCGATATTGTGGTTGACCGTTAGAATTAAAGAACCTTGCTTGATTAAATTGTGGCTGCACTATTTTCTGGAATAGAAGAAATGATAATCTTAGGTGTGAATCGAATGTATTTTGCAGTTATGTTAACATTAATCCTTTATCTTACTAAATATTAATTTGTTTAAATAACAGAATTGTGTGTATGTCCATGCCTGTATCATTTAATCGCTCAGTGACGTCTATCAGTGCTTCTTCACCAACAATAACTAGTTCTGATGAAGAAAAAATCTACTTTATGGATAACTAAAAGATATTATTCAGACAGTTCCAGTTGGAGATAAAGTAATAATTCTTGAGAATGTCTACGCATTTGATGAAAATTCTGGAATATGGAATTGTTAAGAACACCATGAAGTGGTACACTCAAAGTCAAACTCTACTGTTTTACTTTTGCTACAAATGTGCACAGAATTGAAATACGTAAAGATCTTACGTAATAGATCTACGTAAGAATTCTGTCAATATGTCAGTTTGTGAAATTTATTGGCTCAATAAAACTATTCAGTGAAAGATTTAAAAGGGAATGAAAATAATGAAAAATAAATGGTGGGTTGAGCATAGCTATAGTTTTCAGAAAGCATGCAATAAAAAGATATAAAGAAGCTCATAAATCGGGTTCATTGTCCTGACTCAATTCCTTGGACTCTCATCAGAGCTAAGGATGGCAAAACACTTATTAAAGATTCAAGACCCTAAGATGGCGGCAAGAATACTTTAGTAATCTGCTTAATTACTCATCAAACATTGATTATTTTTTTATAGAATTAATTCAGCGAATTCCAGTAAAGCACTTTCTGATGATCAGCTTACTTTCAATGAAGAGATTCTGTGCGCAAATTTAAAAATGGAAAAGCTCCTGGCATTGATGTGATGGTATTGTTGTAGAAGTTCTGAAATCTGTCGGAAATGTTATGCTGGATATTTTGCATAAACTTATATCTAATCTATGGGAAAATGATACAGTTCTTCAAAATTAGAGAGCTCTATTGTTGAAGGTGTTCTACAAAAGAAAAGGTGATAAAGATATATACGGTAATTCTTGAGGCATTTCTCTCCTCAAAGTTGTAAGGAAAATATTGAGCATCATTATTTTTGACAGGCTCATTCAATACATCAGGATATCTCTTTTTCCTGAGTATAAATCAAATTTTCGCACTGGACGAGAAATCAATGACGTGATATTTTCAGAAGAGACTTGATCTCTATCATTGCTTCATTGACCTCACCAAGGCCGTTGATTCAATGAAGCATAACGCATTATGAGCAATTTCTAGCAAAGTTGGTTGTCCTGATAAATTTACAAATTTTATTCAGACCTTTCATAAAAATATGATAGCGTGTGTTGCAATTGGTGGAGAATACTCAAGGCTATTTTCAATCAGTGACGGTGCAAGACAATGTCATATAACTACCTTTTCTCTTTTTGCCTCATACTTCACCATATTTTTTCATTCGCTTTCAGAAACTGTTCCGAGGGTATTTATATACGCTTCTGCATAACTGTTTTATAAGGAATTACATAAAGTGTGTTTTTTTTCACAGCATTTTGTTTTGTTAAGCAGTTGTTATGTGAAACAGTTGGAGCGTGTCCAACAAAAGTGCCTCCGTGAAATTTTGCATAGCCGTTGAACTGAACCCAGAACCATGTGGTTGGTAAGCAAGCTACTTACCATACAGCCACTATATATATATATATATATATATATATATATATATATATATATATATATATATATATATATATATATATATATATATATATATATATATATATATATATATATATATATATATATATATATATATATATATATATATATATATATATATATATATATATATATATATATATATATATATATATATATATATATATATATATATATATATATATATATATATATATATATATATATATATATATATATATATATATATATATATATATATATATATATATATATATATATATATATATATATATATATATATATATATATATATATATATATATATATATATATATATATATATATATATATATATATATATATATATATATATATATATATATATATATATATATATAAAACAATATGTATACATATATAAAACAATAAAGAGTAGTTTTTGGTTTGTGTTAGTTGCATTTAAGGGTAAAATTGACATTTTTTGGCAAAAAAAAATTAATTCCTGCTTAACCAAAAAACTTTCTGCGGGCGTTTCTGAACCTAGTACCACCAATTAGGTAGGTCTAATTTTAAAAAGCAAATCAACTAAAAAAATTTTTCGAGAATGTTCCCAGTGTTACCAATAGAATAATTAAAGCAGCTGGCAAGCTAAATTACTTACAAATGAACAATACAATTGTGCTTATTCGGAGAGCAAGCTGTAGAAAAAAAAAGAAAAAAAATTGACGTGATTGAAGAAAACTGACAGTAAATTTGAAATCAACATGTCAATTTTAGTCTAAATCAAGTGAAAAAAGCAAACTCAACAGAAATTATGTCCAAAATTGTTGCCCTGTGTAATTCTACTTTGCGTAGCTCTGACCGGGCTTAATGTGAATATAAAGACAATTTATTCCTTCTGCAAACCTACAAGAACCTTTTAGTTGGAACTTATAGACGATTTGGGTCCTGTTAACTATTCTCCTGGTATCTCTAATTTCAAAGTAAGATATTTACTTTTTGCTTTTACTTCCGATTATTGATCTGTGTCTATTAGTGTGCTCGTTGCTGTAAATGATTTTCCATTTGTTGTCCTTGGCGACAGTATTGCGTTCACTTTGTTCGGCTTTAGCAGTTTTACTACTTTACTCAGTGATGATGCTGGAGCCAGTTCTGATTGGAGCAGCTTGCTTGATCTATACGATCAGCACCTTGACCCTTCTCGACATTAGTGGGGCCTGTGAGATCGCCATTGCTACTGGTTTCAGTGTTTACGCTTTACTTTTTTCTTTCATGATACTGTCTAGCAAGTTTAGGTAAGGTTTGAGAAAGGTATAAAATCATGTAAACTCATTCGTTTCCTCTCTATTTGAGCTACGTTGCTTAATACTCTACCTGTTGTAGAGTATATGGTTTTAATTGTTTTTATCTGAAGATCGCAGTGGTATGAAACTCGAGTCTCAAAACAAATTGTCCGCTTCAATTAAAAAATCTATATATATAT
>NC_142948.1:33777850-33812850 GCF_046866305.1 Octopus bimaculoides | reverse complement strand
GGTATTGATACTTAAGAATTATGAAAATATAATCTTGGAAACATGATGTTATCTAATGGTCACAATGGAAACCACCTTTCTAATATTCTGGAAATATAGATAACTAAGTAAAAGATTTAACGGCATGCCCAGCGTTTCCCGGCTAGGTACTTGTTTATGCAGATCCGTCTTACGATTCTTGGGATTACAAGATAAGTATCTGTTGAAGAGTTTATTCCCATTTTATAAGACGTTTTCACTTCTCAACACTTCGGGTTTTTGTTTTCGATGTTTTGTTTAGTAAGCAGTGTGTGATGGATGCTGTGTCGTGACATAACTGTCTGGAATGGTTTTAATGTGACTTATATCACGATTTGAAAGTATCTAACTGCGAAATCTGACGAGCTAGCTGAGTTGATAGCACTTGTAGTATTTGTTCCTTCTCTCTGAGCGCTGATTTTAAATCCTAGCGAGGTCAACATTGCTTTGATCGACTCTTCTCCTTCTCTCCACCCTCTCTCTCAAGTAGAACTCGGCTGAGGCGAGACCGTATGTTTCAACAGTGCCTCTAACAATTCCATATGGAGTTGAAGGGAAAAGGAACATGGGAACTAAGGAAGATCTGCCTCTCGCAGCATTTCAGTATTGGTCTAGGTCTCTTCACCTTCATCATTGCTAGCTTCCATCATCTGATGAGCCAATCACCCTACTGACATCTAGTATGAATGCGGCATTCCGTCGACGCGTGCATTGGGTAGCTTCATCCAAACCTGGCTTCGAATGTGGACAGATACAGGTCCTTCCTTTCCTCTAATATTTTCTGGTATTGCGGTCGGATGTCTCCACTTTTACCGGAACATTTTCCTCTGGGATACCGACTCCTCCGTCAAGCCTGACCGAGGTTACATGATCGTTCAAAGGTGTCTCTCTACAATCTTATTTCCGCTCGGCTCGTACGCAGCCCAAAAGTAACTCCTGGCCTTCCACTTGCCCAGTATCTCTCTCAGTTTACTTCGAACGAAACGTAGTACTGGTGTCTTTCAGTAACTCATCTCCCAAATTATCTCATTCAGAACCCTTGCAATTTCAACTGCAGCTTCTGCTCTATTCTCCATCCATACAGCTAGTCACCAAGGTCCACAGTCAATCATAGTATGATATAACCCTTGCCAATAGTGCCTTGTCAATCACTTTTAATTGTCTTTCTGTTGAATCTTTCCCACCTCATGCACACTCATCGCAGGGTCGATCGACTGACGCTTGTCACAGCCTCTAACCAGAGCATTTTTACTTTGCAGAAGAAAGGAAGTTGCATTAGGCTTCATCTTGAACAAACAGAATAAATGTACGTCTTTCTAGGGCGGCCGAGAAATCACGCTGATTCCTTGCGTTAAAAAAGCACGCTCTGCCGACTTCTTCCCAGCATCACTTCCGCCTACCATTACAGCTCGCCATTTCTACTTGCTATCTCAGCTCACAACATCATAAACATCAGAAACATATTTCTAGTGGAGACCTTTAAATTGCCTACAACGAAATTGCTGTTTGCATTCTGGTTTCTTGCTTTTGTAAATCATATAACTTGATTTTTGTCAAAGAAATGACTGTGAATTTAATTGCAGAAATAGAAACACATACAGACTGTCTCCTTGGAATATTATTTTTCAAATATCACAGCTAACCGTTGGGTGAATGTATGCATGTGTGTATATACATAAACATATACATATATGCATATAGTCACATGAGTGTGTATGTGTGTGTGTGTGTTAGTATCTATTTACCTTTGAATGTATGCTAGTATACATACATGCATACATATACATCTATCTGCCTACCTATCTCTCTAACGTGTGTGAGCGCGCACGCATATATATATATATATATATATATATATATATATATATATATATATATATGTCTATATACACACACATTTATATGAGGATATGTTTATGTTTGAATGCAGATAATCATGTATCATATATGTATGTATGATTGTTTGTATATATATATATATATGTATATATGTATGTATGTATTAGTGTAATGTTTGTTCTAAAAGCCATAGAAAAAAGAGAGTAGGCAGGTAGATATGTAAAAGCTAAGCAAGATAGTAAAAGCCGCAAAGAAAAGAAGAGAGAAAACGATTGAAAGAGAGAGAGAGAGAGGGGGGGTGATGGGGGTGGAGAGATAGATGGGGAGAGAGTAAAAGATACGAAAATGTAGAATGCAGAAGAATTGGGTTAAATATGTTGAAGAGGGGCAGAAATACTGACTGTTAAGTAAATCTGTATTGGTGTGGATGGGTGGGTGGATTGTATTTTTATACGTGTTTCTGTGTGTGTCTGTGTGTATGTGTGTGCGCGAGCATGTGTGAATGTATAAATTTGCGTAGTCATGTATGTGTTCTTATGAGATTGTGTGCGCACGCGCGTGTGCGTGTGCGTGCTGAGGTAGTTTTGCTGGCTGTCTGCTTCGGGAGGAGATGAAGATTCTATGAATGAAACTGACATGATGATGATAATAGTAACGATGGTAATAGTTGTAACAAAACTCATGATGTTTACGGCGATGGTAATGGTGATGATACTAAACTACTATTACATTAAAAATAGTCATTATGTAAGTATGTATGTTTGGATGTATGTATATGTACATACACACAGATAGATGGGTGGATGGATGGATGGATGGATGGATGGATGGATGGATAGATGGATGGATGGGTGGAGGATGGATGGATGGATGGATGGATGGATAGATGGGTGGGGGATGGGTGGGTGGATGGATGGATGGATGGATGGATAGATGGGTGGGGGATGGGTGGATGGATGGATGGATGGATGGATAGATGGGTGGGGGGTGGGTGGGTGGGTAGATGGATGGATGGATGGATGGATGGATGGATGGATGGGTGGGTGTGGGATGGGGGTGGATGGATGGATGGATAGATGGGTGGGGGATGGGTGGGTGGATGGGTGGGGGATGGGTGGATGGATGGATGGATGGATAGATGGGTGGGAGATGGGTGGATGGATGGATGGATGGATGGGTGGGAGATGGGTGGATGGATGGATGGATGGGTGGATGGATGGATGGATGGATGGATGGATCTATTTATGAAATACATATTACATATGTAAGTAGTGCTGGATGTGCTAAATATTTACCTGAATTTTCAGATCTTAATTTTTATTCAGTGATGAATTGATTATCACTTGACACTTCGTTTATGTTACTTTTACATAATATTGAGTTCTATAAAGCAAAGAAAAAGCGAAAGCGATATGAATTGCCGAAAGCCTTGTACGCATTCTCATCTGCCTGGTATTTATTTTTTTAGTGAAATTATTTGTCGAATAGCTAGGTTACCTCTTGACGTAATTTGACAGAACTCCTCTCGCCACGTGTGGTTGGCTTAATGTAATGTTGGCTTTATTTAATGACATAATTACCTATTCACACATATAACAGACACCTTACCAAATGATGTTAATGTAATTGATGCTTGTAAAAATGTGCTAATTTGTCTTACATGTAAACTAGAGAAATACTAGGCAGCTTTTAGATAAAAATATTGTCATCACAAAATCCTATGTGCAAAATTTAAATCGTCCTTCAATGCGAAGACAGAATGAACATTTATTTCACATATTTTCTCGCAAAAAAATAATACATAGCTGATTTTGCAGTCATGGTTGAATAATGGCTCCTATTCTTTGGAATGGGACTCGCAAAAATCAGAGTCGCGATTTACGAAGTTTCTACTTCAAATATGATTTATTATATTATTTGCTTTCATACAGAGCATATTTTCTCGGAATCGTTTACACCAATGTGTGTTCATTTTATTCCTTCTTTCTTTAATGAGTATACGTACAAAGGCGATGATCGTCAGCTCACCGGGCAAAATGTTGCGCGGTGTTTCGTACGTCTTTATGTTCTGAGTTCAAATTCCGCCGACATCGACTTTGCTTTTCGTCCTTTCGAAGTCGATAAAATAAGTATCATTTGAGCACTGAAGTCGAAGTTATCGACTTGCCCTTACCCCGAAATTATTTGCCTTGTGCCAAAGTTTGAAACTGGTGTACATACAAACATGCATGCATACAAGCACGCATACATCGTGCAACAATCGTATTTGTATTTAAAGTATATGTAATTTAAAGTATA
Organism: Octopus bimaculoides; assembly: GCF_046866305.1. Lineage (NCBI taxonomy): Eukaryota > Metazoa > Mollusca > Cephalopoda > Octopoda > Octopodidae > Octopus > Octopus bimaculoides. Next base: position 33,808,695 of record NC_142948.1, on the reverse strand, counting down.
TGCAAATTTAAAGTATATGTAATTTAAAGTATATGCAAATTTAAAGTATATGTAATTTAAAGACAGTTTTTGTAAAAAATGCAATGAGGTTTGTTGTTCAAAAATGCACCTAAATAAACACGCTACTCTGCAAATACTGGGACGTGACAATATCAGACAAAATGAGACATTAGAACCAACTTCTATCTTTACTGGAGAAAAAGAAATTTCGTAAAATGTTATATGGTCGTAAAATGTTATATTTTCTATCTTAAAATACCAGTATCAAAGGCAGAAAATTTGAACAGTGATTATAAATGAGTAGCAATATTTTTTTAATCACTCATTCAGCTTTTGAGATGTCATTTTGGAAGTGCACATGACCTGTTGCAGTTGTTCTTTTGATATATCTTCGTTTTCTGGTCGGTAAACTTACAACACACAATATTGGCTAAGTTTAGTAAAACGAAGGATCTTTGAAATGGATAGAGAAATACAGTACAGATACATCGTCTCTTGTATACACAAAATGTATGGAAGCTCTAGCTTAACAATAATCTATAACTGCCCAGAATTTTTAATAGGTTGATGGAGCGGGATGGGCTTTGTCTGGACTATTTATACATTGAAAGCAACTGAACACAAGGATACTTCTGCAAACATCGGAAGAATCCAAAAACTTCAATGCTCCGACCCTCAATGATCTAGTGAATCAAAGAAATTATATATGTATTATCTATCTGCTCTCTTTCTTCCCCCTCTCTCTCTTTTTCTTTTTCTCTCTATCTAACTATCTCTATCTCCGAATGCATGTATAGGTATGTCTCTGTATATGTATGTATGTGTGTGTATATATATATATATATATATATATATATATATATATATATATATATATATATATATATATATATATGTACGTATTTATTTATTTATGTATGTATGTACGCAAGCTTGGCAGAATCGTTAGCACGCCGAGTAAAATGCTTAGCGGCATTTCGTCTGTCTTTACGTTCTGAGTTCAAATTACGCCCCAGGTCGACTTTGCCTATTATCTTTTCGGAGATAATAAAATAAGTACCAGTTGAGTACTGGTGTCGATGTAATTGACTTATCCCCTCCCCCACAAATGCTGGCCTTGTGCCAAAATTTGAAATCAATATCATGTGCACAGTTATTTGAAAAATGTTCACTTCAGCCAATTTCAGATCCTTCTTTACATGTGCGCGGGGTTGTGCAGGTGTATGTGAATACGTGTATGTCAGAACATATTTTCTTACATTCACAGAGCCCCCACCCCCACACAGACACACACACTCACCCCTCTCTCTCTCTTTCTCACACATACACACACATACACACACACACACACACACACACACAATTCTCTGTAAGTATGTGTGTTCATGTATGCAAATGTTTTTTACATGATTAGTAACTGACAAATTTTTTATCTTTCTGACGTCAACTCTAGACAATAAACATAAACATAAGTGGTGTTTGGTAGCTAAGTCGGGTAGTCAGAACTGGCACCCTGCCTACCTATCAAACTTGCCATGTACTGCCATGTTGCGGCTAGGGTGGAATGTAAAGCCAGCGGTGGGGGTGGGGGTGGCGCTGGCAGTGATAACAAATTGCATTGACTCTATTTCTACCTGAATTCCTAAGTTTCGCCTCACATAGTTTGCTTTTTTGCAGTACAGAAACACACACACACACACACACACACACACACACACACACACACACACACACACACACGCACACACACGCACACACACACACAGACACACACACACACACACACATACTGCATATAATTATATATATATATATATATATATATATATATATATATATATATATGTATGTATATATATATATATATATATATATATATATATATATATATATACATATATATATATATATATATATATATATATATATATATATATATATATATATATATATATATATATATATATATATATATATATATATATATATATATATATATATATATATATACATACATATATATATATATATATATATATATATATATATATATATATATATATATATATATATATATATATATATATATATATATATATGCGTGCATATATTTATGTACATAGGAATATGTATTTATATTTGTATATACGCTATCAGACATAAATATACATACCTATCGGACTCTATATATTTTCAACATATGGTTGCATTGAGTACTTTTATGTTTTTATTCTGCCACAAAATATACAAAGACTATACATATACATACATATATATATACATACATGTTTGCATACATACGTACTTATATATGTATATATATTTTTTCTTTTGACTGCGGCCATGCTGGAGCACCACCTTTAGTCGAATGTATCGGCCCAGGGCTTATTCTTTGTATGCGTAGTGTTCTTTCGATCGGTCTATTTTGCCGAACCGCTAAGTTACGGGGACGTAAACACACCAACATCGATTGTCAAGCGATGGTGGTGGGAGGAACAAACACAGTCACACAAATATATACATGCATACATACACGCATACATACATACATACATACATACATGCATTCATACATACATATACACACACACACATACATGTATGTATGTATGTATGTATGTATGTATGCATGCATGTATTTGCGTGTGTGGTGTGTCGTTGTGTATACGTTTGTCCCCCCCCCCACCGCTTGTCAATCGTTGTTGGTTTGTTTACGTCTCAGTAGGTTAGGGATTCGGCAAAGAAAGTCAATAGAATAAATGCCAGACTTAGAAAATAAGTAATGGAATCCATTTATTTGATTTACACCCTTGAAGACGGCGCTCCAGCATGGCTGCAGACTAATGAATGATGTACACAGAAATATCTGCAACATCAGTAGTTTCAGAAACCTCAAACACCGTGCTGTGATACAAACGGCTACCATTGGTTGTTAAAAAGAAAAAAAGAGGCAAAAACAGCAATTGAAACAGATTGAACAGTTGAAAGAATAAAACCTGCAGCTCACATTACTGATCATTGCACGCCGGAGTATGCAATACGGCACTCAGCTAGACGGTGATGTGGCATTTCTGGAAAGACAGATCTGTTTTGAGTTGTGCCTCAACTGTTTGGCCAATTACCTGTAGCAACAACAGACCAACAGAGAGCCTCAGCAGAGCCATTCATTTTTCTAGAAACAGCAGCTAAATCTTACTGCATGATACCTATTATTATTTTTTTTAAATGATAAAACATGTATGAATAAAGGATTAGTTGGCCACGGGTGGAATGCTTTTGATCATAGTTATACTGGATTAGGACTGGCCTGGGGCTAAACAACAACAGCAACATTACTACTACTAGTAGTTGGCTACACGAAAGTAGTTGACGAGATTTTAAATAGATTTGAACCTGTTTTGTTGTTTCATATTTACGACAATTGTAATAGCAAAAGTCAATCAATTAGAGACAGACAATGTAAGTTAATTTAGTAGTCTGACAATATTGTCAATACATTGTAATTAACTACATTCACTTGTCATTTTACATATTTCTTCTCCTTTGCTCCTTTACTTATTCGTATTCACTCGCTCTCTTTCTTTCCTTGTTTCTCTCTTTTTTCTTTCTTCGTCCCCCTCCCTCCGTTTTTCTTCTTCTTCTTCATCATCATCATCATCATCATCATCATCATCATCATCACCACCACCACCACCATTATCGTCATCGTCATCATCATCATCATCATCGTCGTCGTCGTCGTCGTCATTTGTGTCTCTATGGTTACGTGATGCTGTCATGCTATGTTTGTAAAGTGTGTGTTTGTGCTTGTGTGTGTGTGTGTGCGCGCGCTTATGTCTATGTTTGTCTACGTGATTAAGTGTGTGTAAGGGCTGTGTGTAGGTGCTGCTACCTATGACTATGCATGCGTGCGTGTACGTGAGCATGCACACGTACCTGCGAGAGAAAGAGCGTGTGTGAGTGTGTTTATGTGCGAAATAGTGTACCTCACTCATTTATAGACACGTTCTGCAGAAAACAATGAAGTAAACAAGATTTTAAAAAAACAGCAAGCAGCAATGACAAACAAAAGTTATCGTTGGTCACTGCTGGGCAGGAATGCAATACTGTCAGAAAATGCCGAAATCATTATGCTTCCCATTTGGAGTTACGAAGGAAGTGTTCCGGACTGCAAACTTGGTAAAATAGTGATTAACAAAATTTCCAGGGAAGACTGTTGGACACTTTGGAAAAACATGAAAGGGCTTCGGAAAGACGGGAACGAGTTAAACAATAACAATACATCATCTATAACAGTGGCCCCGAAACTTTTTTAGGTTGCTCTGCCTTTGGCACCCTAGCCACATTCCTAGTTCTCCTGGTTCAGTGGGCTTGCAAAGATCATGGCCATTGACTTATCTTCCAGGCGCAAATAGGTAAAAAGTGCCATTATCTGAGCCTCGGGTCGATCCAAGCTTTATAATTGAAATTAGGTTGACAGAAGCTGTATTTAATTCAAAGGTTCAATCTTGTCACAGTGTTACGCCGATTCTATCTGAGAATTACGTTAAATCCTGACGTGTGCGTGTGTGTGTGTGTACGTGTGCGTGTGCGTGCGTGCGTGCGTGCGTCTGTGTGTGTGCTGTGAGTTTGGAATAGCCGTACATTTCGTACGCTAATTCAATAGGCAGGTTGTTCAATTGGACTCCCATATGTCGTAATCGGTGAGTGAGGCCGTCATAGTATGTACGTGTGTGTCTGAGCATGAACAAGTATGTATGTATTTATATGCATGTCTTTGTGTATGCGCATGTGTACCTGTGTGTATCTTTGCATGGTTGACATCTTTTGATGTTTATTTAGCTATGTAGTTTATGTGAATTGCAGAGTGCTCATATTTCTGTGTCTGTGTAATAGAGTCGTATGCGTATGTATTTATGTGTGTGAGAGGGGGAAGAGAGAGAGAGAGAGAGATGGGGGGGGGGGGTCAGAGCGAGAAAGTTTGTGTGCGTGCGTGTGTGTGTGTGTGTGTGTGCGTGTGTGTGTGTGTGCGTGCGTGTGTGTGTGTGTGTGTGCGTGTGTGAAAAGTTGTGATTGTGTTTTTGTGTACGTATATGTATGCGGTGATCTATTTATTGCGTGATCAGGGACATATATATATATATATATATATATATATATATATATATATATATATATATATTATATATATATATATATATATATATATATATATATATATATATATATATATTATATATATATATATATACTCTCTCTTTCCTTTCCTGAGCGTCCAATAATACTATCCATATCACGTCCTCACCTTGTTGTTTTTTTGTTTTTTTGTTATTGTGTTTTTGAACTATATATATATATATATATATATATGTATATATATATATATATGTATATATATATATATGTATATATGTATATATATATATATATGTATATATATATATATATGTATATATATGTATATATATATATATATATATGTAAAATGTGAACTTCTATATGCATACACACACGCATAAACGCACGCACACACACACACACACACACACACACATATATATATATATATATATATACATACGCATATAAACGCACACATACAGACATACGTGGTTATAAGTGAACAGATTTAAATATGCGTAATTGTGAACATCGTGTGGGTGTAAATGTGTGTGTGTGTGTGTGTGTGTATGTATGTTTGTGTGTAAGTGTGTGTGTAATAAGCATAAGTAGGTAGGTTTGTATTAGTGAGATTATATAAAGTGCCTGGTGGTAATTGATCGGCCTGGAAGTTGGCGGTGTGCCAAAATATCGGCAGACAAATTCGCAGAAAAGAATGTTGATCGTCACTCCAGCACCAGGCTGTTGTCTGGAAACTCTAGGTGCAACCAACCAACCAACAAGCCAACCAGCCAGTCAGCCACCCGAACAGCCACTCAGTAAGTCAGCCGGTCAACTAACCAGTCGGCACCAGCCAAAGAAGGCCTGTTTGTAAACTTTAGGTGTATACAACAAGCCAGCAAGCCTGTCAGCCAGTTACTACAGCACCAGGCAAAAGCCAGTTTTTTTGGAAACAGATCTAACTAAATCGACAACAAACTGACCAACCAGCCATTCAACAGACGGACAATCAATCAGTTAGAAAACTAACAACAGCGTTTCTGCGGTTCCTCTAGTTATTTTGAGTTGATGAAACCTGGACAATATATTTAGCGGATTAAAATCAAACTATGGAGGAACATTGTTGTCATTGGCTATGACGCACACACTGTGCACCCCAAACAGCTTACCAATAGAAATCAAGGTACTCACTGTGAAAATTTTCAAATATTTTCACATGCTTATAGTTTGTGCAAAAGCTAAAAGAATGTTGTGACTTTGCCGGAACGGAATGCCAAAAGCTATTACATCATGATAATACCAGATTTTTGTCACCAGCAGTAAAAGAGAAAGCCAGTCTTTGTTCCCAAGAGCGCTGCTCAAGACTGATAAGACAATTCTTTGAACATGATTTTGGAGAAATGTAATTATGGCTTTTACAAGGATAGCTCAGCCTTTTTCGGAAAGCTATTCTGGCCATGAAGAAAGCTAATTCCGTTGCAGCAAATATCAAACTAGAATTGCAAAACCTCATTACATTACAAATATAAAACAGCGAAGAAACTGTGGATTTGAACAGCAAGAGGTAAAAGCCTTGCCGAGAAAATTTGTATGAATAGTGTAAGCATTGGAAAGGAAAGAAAGAATTTAAATGTTTTCATGAAAAGACATCTTTCAACCTAGACTTTGAAGAGGCGGGAGACTTCGTGTTGTTAAATTCTAGAAACACATCTTGGATCAGTGTTGAGAGGTTTGTAGGAGAATAGAATTAGACGTACGAGAATTGGTGATAACCAATCTAATAATGCAATAATCGATCATTAGATGTAAGTAGAAAGTAGTGATATTAGTAGTGATATCATTAGAAGAAAGTAGTAATATTAAGTAATGATACTAATGATATTAAGTAATGATATTAATGATATTAAGTAATGATACTAACTCCTAGGAGACATTCTAACTTAAAAGGGATTGCATCTAATCCTAGGATGGATAATTTCATGATGGACGTAAGAAGTAAGAAGTAGGCATAATCAGCTCTTCAGTAAACTGTAAAAATGTAAATTATTTTTCTGTAAAAATTCTATTCCGAACTTCTTTGAAATAATTTTCCTCGCAACGAAGATAGTATCAGTTATTTAATAAAAATACCGTCAAGCTTACTTATTTTATAAGTTTATGGCTATCATAGCGACCTCAAACTGCAAAATAAAATGGATGGGATACACGTATGCAAGCCACATCTACGGTTAGCAATAAGGGTAGAACATCAAATACTATTAGTATAAGAAAAATGGTTCCTGTAAATTTCCTACTCAATCTGAAAAATTTAATTCTGTAGAAACAGTAGTATGAACGGCTCCTGTGCTACATCTCAAAATGCCTCCGTCCTTAACGTCTCCGGAAATTCATCGTGTTCCAACATATTCTCAGATACTATTTAATAGGCATTTTAAAAAATGTTATAATCGTAATTGTAAGTATAGAACTTTTACAGAATGTCCCCAAGTCGGGAATTGCGTACAGAAAATTGTTCTATACAAATGCACTGTTGAAACGCATCATAGTTTTAGATAGTACATAGCTGACTTTCTCACGATGTGCAATTTTTTGCACAATCAATCATTTTGTAATGATGAACAGAAATTTTCTTTGCAAAATACGTTTTCAGTATAAAGCCAAAAGCAATAATATTCTAGCTGCATTGGTCTATTATCCATTCTACCATTCCTAACCAGTAAACGAGTTATGAGTGTCGATTATATATACGTAAGTTATTTGCTATCCTTATGACTGATAATCGACACTTAATTAACAAATGAAATGAGCTAATTATTAATTGTATGCGTCAGATAAAGCGGTTATTCTGTAACTACTTTACGCTGAATTAATTATCATCTCTTCATCAAGAATTAAACGCATGTTTCAGTATGCGTTCCATCCGTGTGTATCATATTAGGTTCCAATATTCAATTTCTTTCTCTGTTATTACCGACCTTCCAGTCTTCGACCAGCATCTAGTATTTAAAACATGCCTATTAGCCACGATTGCTGAAGTATTTATCACATATACATTTTCTTCAAATTTGTATTCTTCAGATTAATTCATCATATAATTAATTCTACCACATGGTTCATGTCATTGTAAAATTAGTTATCTTATTCGTTTATCGGCCCCATTACATATCTTAATTAGTAATTCTTAATTTTCAATAAATGGGTTTTAAGAATATTTTGGGGATTTTAATTCTAATTCTAATTTTAACATTTAATTTATGCTGTTACTATTATAATTATAATTACTTCCTCTATTTTCGTCTGTATTATCATTTGTTGTCTTTTCTCCTACACAGAGTTTTACTTTGACACATTATACACGTTGATATATATATATTGTAATATTAGTGTATCATAACCATTTGACTACCCTCACTATTACGAAGGTTAAGGATGACACAAATACACAAATATATATATATATATATATATATATATATATATATATATATATATATATATATATATATATATATATATATATATATATACATGACATGCGTCTTTCAGTTTCCGTTTACCAAATCCACCCACAAAAGTTTGGTCGGCCCGAACCTATAGTAGAAGACACGTCCAAGGTGCCACGAAGTGGAACTGAATCCGGAACCATGTCTATACAAATTTGAAGATCTTGGTAAAAGGCATATAATCGATCTCTGAAATTGACCATAGAAGGAGCTAAAGAAAAATTGGCACTAACAGGAACAGGACTTACAACTGGGTAGGCGCACTCAGACGAATCCACCGACCTTCGTCACATACAGAATGAAGCGGCCATGACACTCCGAGCCAGTATTTAATTAGAAATGGTCGTTTACCAACCTATCCTCTTTGCTATCTTCAACTGTATCAGAGCAAATAGTTTACTATGTCTGTGTGTGTGCGTGTGTATGGCTCTGGGTATATTTATACAACTGGCACTCTGTCGGTAGGACGCAGTAGGACTGAAACCGGAACCATGTGGTTGGGAAGCAAGCTTCTTACTACACAGCCACGTATGTATATATACATACACACACAAACGAAGGGAATATATAAACCAATTTAACAGAAACCAATTGGTCTATTTCGTATTTCGTAGATAGTGTTTAGGCTTAGTGAATCTATATTTCCTGGGTAATCTTAACTGTATTTCTGACGTGACAACAATTCAGAAACATCAAATCCATTCTGTTATGTGATGAGCAGTGTAAAATTGTGAAGAAGGGAAAAAAAATAACACTTGTAACGGCGCCTACACACACGTGCGCATGCGTGCACATGCGTGCACATGCGCGCACATACGCGCACATAAGCGCACAGTAGCGCACAGTAGCGCGCGCGCAAGCACACGGAGACATACAGGTATTTTCACACGAACTCAACACAGATAAATGTAATAAATATATAAGCGAAATAGATATTTTTCACGAAATACTTGTTATAATTCCTAAGTCAGCTTATTTCTAATCCGATTTGTATGGCTTCACACGCCGAATTAGATTAGCCACATCAAATAATCCAATCTGTTAAAGCTGGATTCGCCTTGTTGCGTTGCGTAGCATTGCATGGCATTCAGCGACGTGTTGTGTTGTGTTATGTTATGTTGTGTTCCCTAATCAAAGTAAATGACCAAATTCCATAGGTTTCCATAGAAATATCATTGAAATGAAGATTGTAAACTGCTATGTTTGTTACGTCATATACACTCGTTTCAATAAAAGAATATATAAACAAAGTTAAATATAAGGAAACGTAAAATGAAAGTAAAATCTCGAACTGAAAAAAAAAAAAGCAACATTTTAGAAACAAAAACAAAAAGAAATCAACAATAAAGTTCTAAGAGAACCTCCTCACTACCTTCCCTTATTGACCACCCCAGACCACGCACTTCTACATTCACACAGATTGCTCCTTTTCATCTTTACACACATGCGCGCGCACTCACGCACGCAGATTCTGTCTTCCTCCTCTCTGCCCTCCCTTTCTATAAACTTGTCATACAATTACACATTAACACACGAACGTTCTCTCTTATGCCTCAAACATCTTCTATTTAGACTCCCCCCTCTCTCCCTCTTAGACACAGATTCATAAGCACTAACAGGTACATTCACACACACACACACACACACACACACACACATACGTACACATACATTAATATACATACATACACTGGCATGCACACATACACTCGTTGGCATACACTCACTATTTTCATCTATTTTAATCTTTTTTACACACACAGGCATAAGCATACAGTCGCACACACACACACACACACACACACACACACACACACACACACACATACACGCACGCACGCAAACACATACACACCTTAATATACATACGTATATACATACATTCATACATACACTGGAATACATACACACACTCATTGATATATACTCACTGTTTTTATTTTCCATTTTAATCTTTTTTGCACACACAGACACACACATACACGCACACACACGCACACACACACATACATACATACGCACGTTTTCATCGCTCCCCCCCCCCCCCCCAATCCAAACTCTGTAATGATCCCGTATTTCAGAGGTAGTCATGATTTGCTGTGAAGTTCACACCGCTCTAGCAGAAAGTCCAAAACTGAATCGTGGACTCGGCTTCTTGAAAGAATATTCCCGATTAGCCATCAGTTAATCAGTTTTTACATTATAAATTCTAATTCTTTTAGGAGTAATGACATGATTAGTTAGCTCTAGGTCAGCAATGATCGAGAATCAAAATAAGATGCAGTCACGATTGTTAAGCAATCTAAGACTAAAGTATCCCATGTATCCTACATTTTTTAAAGCGATTTGCGGAGATTTAGTTGCTTTTTCTAGCAGGACATGTGACCTCGTAGAGAACCAGACAGAAATAAGTTGTAGGATCGATATGGCAGATCCAATCTTTCCAGCGGTGCACTAACTTGGCAGCAATCTAATGACTGAATGTTGTAAATGTATAAAAAAAAATAATGTATAAAAAAAGTAAAATATGTAAGGCTTGTGTTTATGGCTTTCATCTGTAAGTATGTCATCATTTTATTCTGCCATAGAACTTTGTCTGAGACTAGTGTAATAAAGCTTAGGAGTGATATACGGAATGGCGTGCTCAGAAAATTCTTAACTATTCAAAATCCTAGCGTCAGTTGTTAGCAACGTTCAAATAAAAGGGGAGACAATTTCAAGAAATTAAGAACTGAACTCTCAGAAGGAAATTCTAATCTTTGCTTGCAGTTAATGGGGACAAATGTGAATATTTTCTGGTCTATCAAACCTGTTTTTAGTGTGACTAAGCTTACTCATACATTTTTACATATAGGAAGTAACAAATAATATTTGGCCAATAGCAGATTGTGTATACCACATTGACGATTTTCTAAACTAGCATATACATTTTATCTGAGAATTATACTTGAATCGCAATTACTTTGAACTCAATACTTCAAACACACACACACACGCAATCACACACATACATACATAAAGAGAGAGAGGGAGAGAGAGAGAGAGAGCGGGTGAAAGAGAGGACGTGCACTTCGCAATAGGTTTTAGTTGCCATAATTACTTAGTTCTAAACAAGTAGATTTATTATCACTTTTCTTTCTTCGCGTTTGTTTGTCTATCCCGTTCTGTAAAGACCCTCCAGCAAATAACAGCAAATAGAAAGGGCGGGGGGTGAGGGAGCACATTATTGAATGCTCAAGGTTATTGTGTTTCCGCTTTAGGAAATTGTAAAATAGAATAACTACCACTTTCACCACCACCCAATCTCTCACTACCACTACTCTATCACTTAAAATAGTACAAAAAAGAAAAAAAAATCACATCAATAATATGGCATTCAGGTTTAAGAAATTTCAAACTTTATTCCAATTAAGAGAACTGACGGAATTTATAGGTGGATCTGAGAGATGTTTTAAATGTAATAAATCAAGAGAAATTTAGTTACGTGCTTCTGCCATATATTTCCAGTTTTCTATTTCATTCTAATCAATTTTCTTCTTTTACTTATTAATATGTTTTTCTTTTTCTATATATTCTTATCTTACACTTTTGTTGATCTGTTTTGTTTTTGACTTTTATTGGAGCTCTTTTTAAGTAACAGAACTGAAAATCTAGAACAACAAAATGTAGTTTATTAAAATGGTTCTGCCAATTAACAGTAGCGGTGTGGTATTTTAAATTCTGAAATTTTAATTGCAGATATCAAATGCCCCTCTCCATCGCCTCCTCGTTCTCTCTTCCTTACTGAGTTCTTTCTGTAGTACCCCCCTCACACAGTTGCATACTCACGCGCACACTTATATATGCATACTTATACATACACGTGAATAATTATTCTTAGTTTTCTGTGCTTTTTACAAAATAAAATCTGCAGTAACATGCATCGATGTTTAGTTAATCCGATATTAATCAGAAGGGAGAATTATGTAACATTTATATTTCACGTATAATCATTTTATCACAACACGAGAATCTTAAAAACTCGGTTACCCAAGACAAAACTGCTTATGTCCCTTCTTCCTGCCAGACGAATGAGTACGTAAGCATTCTATTGCATTTCGAAAGCCATGCAGTTTTATTTTCATAGCTTGCAGATTTCACTTGCGTGTTTCTAACACAATGGCTACTATAATGCAACCCTGCAGCCTTGGCTGGATGTTTTCCTTATGACAATATTTTACAATATCTAGTTTTGGTTCTTAACCAATTGCTTTATTCCTTTTGTGACCATTTTAATTTAAACATATACACTTTATAATGAATCAGACTTGAAATATATACTGGGATTGGTATGACTCGCTAAATAAACTTGTGGTAGGCAGTTCCCCACCATGGTCGTACTGAAACCAGTAAAAGAAAATAAGTAACCCTTAGCCATATCTGTTTCGGTTCTCTCTCCCTCCCCCTCTCCCTCTCTCGTAAGTAAATAAAATTAATTTATTATCAGCATATATTTACAGGAAGAAAAGAAAAAAAAATTAAAAGTATAAAAGATCAAATTATCGAGAAAAAGGCGAAACTCATATCTATCTCACCAAGGAAACAAAGAAACAGAAAATAAAGGGGTGGATTAAGCAGTAGAAGATGGCAACGAAGGGAGTAACGGGTTGTAAACCCCAAACCAAATGGCGTGTTCAGCCGCGCCAAGCGAAAATGATTGCATGTCCTCTGCATTCCAGAGTCACGTTATGTGATGAAGCTAACTTTAGCTAAATGGCTCCGGACAGTGGACAGGTGGCTTGAATTACTAGTTCTGCCTTGTCTTCTGGCCTTATCATCGTTCTCAAAGACCGGCTACTTCAATATGCCATGACCCGGTCGAGAGAGTACAACTACTATACATCGGATTTTTTATCTCTATTATTTTAATTGCGTGCTTGTATGTGCGCGCATTGGACTGTATATGTTTGAGCTTCTAATTCTGTTTAATTATCATGTTGTCTCCATACACGCACACACACACACACATTCTATTTCAGCCGAAAAAAACTTCGCAAAGTGTTACTCAATGTTTCACGTAACCGTTCATCAGTCAGTTGTGATAATTTTTTTATGAATAAGAAATTTTTTATGAATTGTGAATGTATGCCATTTCGAGTACTATTTCTTCCACCTTGCTTTGCACTTATTTGCTTACACGTGTACACACACATTTTGGAAAACATTGCTAGGGCGTTTACATGCTCCTTGCCTTCGTTACTGTGATACATATTTCTTCCTTATTTTCAAATACGAACAAAGTTTAACATAGCGCCTACTGAAACAAATATACGAATTCAAAGAAAGCTATCCAGATAACCATTTTCTCTGCCTTCCATTTTAAAGCGGTGGGATGAGACCAGGGAAACATTTTGTTGCGATTTCTAGTAGACGAAACAGCCATATAGGGGCTTCTTCTCATTAGGTCGTCATTGAAATGTTTCAGTCCTAGGTAAGAGCTAACACTATCATTTAGAATATCCTTTCATATGTGTCTGATTAATTTATCTACTGGCTCAAATAAAAGGATTACTGTTAAGTCCCTCATTATCCGAGATTTCTTCATCTCTAAAGGACAGATTGCTTAACAGCTTGCTGCTTTAACGAGATCATGTTATAAGGTCGATTGAACACGCTGTTGTGTTGTCAAAGGATCAAATGAATCAACCTTTTCCCAAACAACCTCGAAGTTGCAGGTCAACGTAGCACAGTCACGTGTCAAAAATTAACCGAATTTAGTTGAATGAGACGACAATTTTGAGATTGAAGTAGGTCAATATCTGCACAAAATAGATCAATGGAATGTTTGATCAACCATGATAAATAATTATAGGTTCTAACCCAAAACATGTTTGTAGAGAAAATACACCATATCTCTCAGGGGATGGAAGGATTATCTACTTTCTTTCTTTCTGTCTTTCTTACTTGCTTGCTTGCTTTCTTTCCTTGTTTCTTTCTTTCACTCATTCATTATTTCTTCTTCTTCTTCTTCTTCTTCTTCTTCTTCTTCTTCTTCTTCTTCTTCTTTTTCTTCTTCTTCTGCTGCTGCTGCTGTTGCTGCTGCTGTTGCTGCTGCTGCTGCTGCTGATAGCAGTATCGACGAAGCGTTGAAGATCGCCAGCAACAACAGCAACGCCTACAGTAAGGGTGACAACAACAACAACAGCAGCATTCCCGCCACAGGCATTATGACATGTCGACCGAGCATCTCACCAAAAGACAACCCCGACTCCGCTCTCTGGAGGGGAAGCTTTGATCTTGTGGCGCCGTCAAGAATTTTTCAGTCTCAGCCAGTGTGGCGACTAATCCTTGCTATTTGTCACTAAATTCAATTTTTTCAGTCATTGGCTAAGTAGAAGCTTTTCTTACCGTCGCTTAAGCATGGCATTCTAGAACCCCTTTTTAAGCTTATAATTTAACCTCTTTACAGTTTCTGTTTGCTTCTCTCTCTCTCTCTCTCTCTCTCTCTCTCTCTCTCTCTCTCTCTCTCTCTCTCTCTCTCTCTCTCTCTGGTAACGATGTCTCATTTCAGCGTTTGCTTTGTATTTTTAGTTTCTTTGAAGAAAGAAAATAATACTGTTGTTCTTGTTTCAAAGCTATTTGTATTAATTTTCCATTTCTTTTTTTTTTTAGTCTGAATGAATATTCTATAATAGTTTTTGGTTGCATATGGCTCCATCGCCCTATATTTGTGACAAATATAATTTCTGTACGTCAAATTTTGGGTAGTGTACTTAAGATGCTGTCATTGTTTTTCTTGTATTTTATGTCTGGGTCTTGCTAGTTTGTTTAGAGCTCAGTTGCTTATTGCTCGCACAGCTGCAATATTGTTGCATATTAACTTATTTTTTGCATCTAGCTCTATTTTAAGCATGGATCTCAAGCACCCATAACATTCATTCCTAATCTACTCTTTAATATGTGTGTTGTACATTGTCTTATAAATACACGTTTTATAAGCGTTTGTATGCCTGTATTTAGTTTAATTCACTTGTGTTTTTACTGCTCTTCAAAGTTACCCAAAAGTTTTTTTCTAATCCGAATTCTCTCTTAAATTCAAGAACTTTGAGTAATAGTGTTTCTAGTAGGTTACCATTTGCAGCATACAATTAAGGTCATGCACATACAAATAATGCTTGATAATCTTACCATAGCTTTTGTATCTGAATCCAGATCTATTTAATATGTTAATTGAAGGCGTCAACACTTAACAGAAAAGTTAAGGACGCAGTATGTCCCGTTGGAATATTCTTTTTCTCCCGGGAAAGAATTTTGTTTTATAATCTCTTTTGTTTGTATCTGCAAAATTGTTTACTACTTATTATATACTTTATCAATCTACTGGTACTACTTTACACATAACTAGTATTCCTCCCAGGATCCGTGTGTGCGAAAAACTGTCAAAAGCCTTTTGGTGGTTAATCTATGCCATGCTCAAATTTTTCTCAATACAGCTGTCTTCGGTTATTGTTTTGTTGATCAGTAATTGATCTTTACAAACATAGTGGTCTTTGCAGCACCCCTTCGACTCTTCTGGAAACAAACTGACTTATTTGTTAGGTGTTTACTCTCTGCAATATTATTGCAGTTAAGTTTTCTAGGTTATAGAAAGGCAGATTATGGGTCTGTAGTTTTAAAGGTTTGCTGTTTCTTTAGTTTTGTGGATTAAGGTAGTTTCTCTCTTCAGCGATCCAATCAGCTATTGCCATCACCTCCTCAGTATCTCATTAAACTTCTCCGTGAAGCACTTTATGTGTTCCGAATAAATATTTTAACTAGAGGTTTGGAATGTTATCAAGTTCTCGTGCTTTTATTTTTGTTCTTATGGCCTTCCTTGATTCTTCAAATGATGGCGTCCGTAGTTTTGGGCAACCTTTTATGTAGTGATTTCTTCATTGTGCATTTCCTCCTACCAAACACTTCTACCTTTTTTTGCTGTTGATGCTATATTGACTTCCATTCTATTTTGAAAGAGGTTTCTATAAAACTAGATTTTAAACATCGAATGGCTATGGGGGCCCACCAGAATAAAATAGTAATGGAAGGGGTCCATAGATAAAAAGAAATTTAGAACCCCTGATCATGACCATCAAGGCGGCGAGCTGGCAGAATCGTTAAGCACGCCGGGCAAAATGCTTTGCAGCATTTCGTCCATCTTCACATTCTAAGTTCAAATCCCGCTAGGTCGACTTTGTCTTTCATCCTTTCAGGGTCGATAAAATAAGTGTCATTTGATCACTGGAGTTGATGTAATCGACTTAAATTTGCTGTCCTTGTGCCAAAATTTGAAACCACCATCATCATCATCATCATCATCATCATCATCATCATCATCAGCAGCAGCAGCAGCAGCAGCAGCAGTAGTAGTAGTAGTAGTAGCAGCAGCAGCAGCAGCAGCAATAGCAAAAGAGGCAGCAACGGCTGCAGCAGCAGAGGAGCAGCAGCAAAAGTTGCGATGGCGGTGGTTTTATCTTCAAGGAAAGCACTAGTAGTTGTAGTATGCTCATCATATTACTATCAATGATAAAGGCAATATTATCATCATGTGCTGTAAGACAGCGAAATAATGCTGCACTGATTGCATCGTCTGACGGAGTGCGACTATTATTAGAGAAAGCCATAGAATTGCTACTGTGTCATCTCAGTAGAGAAAGGTCAAACAATGCTTACATACTGTTTATAGTCTTAACAACTAGCGCTGTAGTATTGATGTCACTGAAGCTTCAGACACACGCGCCATACAGGCACATACACACTTAAACAGTCGTATATTCCCGCTACACACACATACTACCATATATAGAGATATATAAAGGAAAGAGATATGTTTTATTTATGGCTGTATATGTTATGTTATTGTGTGCGCATACGTCTGTAAAGGTACGCATACATCTACATATATATATATATATATATATATATATATATATATATATATATATATATATATATATATATATATATATATATATATATATATATATATATATATATATATATATATGTATGTATATATATATATATATATATATATATATATATATATATATATATATATATATATATATACATACACACACACACACACACACATATATATATATATACACATGTGCATATATATACACACACATATATATGCATGTATGTATATATGTCTATATGTGTGTGTATGTATGTATGTGCATATATCCACGTATATATACACACACATATACATATATATATACAAATACACAAACACATAGAAACGCAGACACACGTATACACACATATATGTATGTATGTATGTATGTGTGTGTGTATGTATATATGTATGTATGTATGTATGCATGTATGTATGTATGTATGTATGTATCTATCTATCTATCTATCTATCTATCTATCTATATATATATATATATATATATATATATATATATATATATATATATATATATATATATATATATATATATATATACACACATACATACATACATACATACATACATACATATATGTATACATAACTGAACAAAAGTAGTATGATTTGCAATATAGAAACAATGTAAAGCGGTGAGCTGGCTGAATCATTAGCACGCCGGGCAAAAAGCTTAGTGATATTTTGTCCATCTTTACGTTCAAATTCCCCCCAGATCGAATTTGCCGTTCATCTTTTTCGATTGACTTTGCCTTTCATCCCTTTTCTTTAATCCTTTTGGGATCGATAAAATAAGCACCACTTGATCACTGGAGTCGATGTAATCAACATACACCCTCCCCACTAAATTGTTGGCCTTGTGCCGAAATTCGAAACCAGTATAGGAACACAGTAACAAATCTGGAAAAAATGCTTTTGACTAAATGAATCCTAAAAGTTCACTGATACTTTATTTCGTCAATCTAGGAATGTTTAAAAAAAATAAAACTGACCTCAGTGCAATTTAAACTCAGAATGTAAAGAGCTAAGCATTTTGTCGATGTTTTAAGTGGTACGATATAACTCGGAAAAAAATGTTTAATCGCAAAATTGAAATATATATACACATATAGACGCTGAAGTTTGCTACAAAATCCGGCTTGAGCAAATTAATTGTGGATAGTAGAAGTATGGCTTATAATTAAAAATCCTATTATTATATAGTTATAATAAAATTGTATAAAAAATTGTTGTAACATTTTGTGTTTTGCAGAAGTATAACCAGCTTATTGCGTAGGATGTTATACATCGCTGATCACACTGTGCTTTGCATCGTTGTAGCATTTGAATGATGCCACCCCGCTGGCTAGGCGAACAGGTTAACATTTCCCCTGATCGGAAAACTAGTCTGTATCAGGATTATCCATTTACAGCTGCATGGACTGGAGCAATGCGAAATGAAGTATTTTGCTCAAGACGCAGTTGCTGTGGGAACTGAATTCTCAATCTCATGATCGTGAGTGCAACACTCTAACCACTAGACCACGCGTCTTTACAAAAGGATAATAGCTAAGTTTAAATTGATGTAGGCAATGCATGAAAGTGAGTCTCATCTGTGTTAGTATGGTGACAACTGTAGGCATATTTTAATTGTATTAAACCTCTTCAGGAAACCAAAATGTTATCAGTATTTGCCAAAATTTGATTAGAGTTTTAGATAGTCCACTCTCAGTTATTCATTCTTTTAAGTGTAATGTATTGAGAAGGTAGAAATAAAAAATCAGTATGGCTGAATTATAAGGACAGGTGCCTTATTTTCAACTGTCATTTTGTGCAAACTTTAGCTCTATTGTATCGCTTCATTGTGTGAATATGTCAATCCGTGTTGATAGTCTGACGGAGTCTGTTTGTCATTTCATCAGTGTCAAACAAATTATAAACAATGTATTTCTGACCTACATATATTGACTTAAGGTCGATACGGACTCTAGACTCTCTTAGCAACGTGACACTTCACTACCTGTCCCAGGAATAGAACTCAAAGGCGCGCGCGCACTCTCTCTCTCCTTCAGACACAGATACACATACACACACTCTTCAAATGTCACAAGTGTGTTCTGGACATATTTCCGTTCTACTTAAAGGTATCAACAACAGGTTATATATATATATATATATATATATATATATATATATATATATATATATATATAACATCATGTGGCTAAAATTAAATTTACACAGCCACAATATATTTCCATAGATTTATAAGCTTAAAAAGATGATAGCGAAAAATATATGATTACTTTAAAACGCCAGCCAGCATGACGCAAATAGGAGATAGGAAGAAAAGAAAGAAAGAATTAGAATAGCAATAATAATGTGCATAATTTAATGAACAGACAGAAGTGAGCCTTAAAGGGACTTGCGGTAGATAGTGTCAAGAAGTCTAACGACCAGCATGCAACAAACACAAAAGGTGTGTAACTTCAGAAAGAGGTACAGAGCTTATTGAAACCATGTTGGGGCACCGCCTTGAAGAACTTTTAGTCGAATGAATTGACCCCAGTACTTTTTTTCTTAACCCTGGTACTTATTTTATCGATCAGTATTGCCGAACCGCTAATTTGCGGGGACGTAAACACTCCAACACCGCTTGTTAAGCGGTGATGGGGAACAAACACATGCACATAGATATATAGATAGATATACGATGGGCTTCTTTTCAGTTTCCGTCTACCAAATCCACTCACAAGGCTTTAGTCGGCCCGAGGCTGAAGTGGAAGACACTTGCCCAATGTGCCATGCTGTAAGACTGCACACAGCCAAGCTTGCGCCTACATACATACATACATACATACATACATACATACATACATACATACATATATGCACACACGATCACACACAAGGACAGACATTTACCATTTTCTCTCTGTTCTACTTTGTTTTTGTTATTTTGTTTAACTTATTGATTTTTTTTATTACATCCCGCCAACCCTATTCAGTATTTCCTCCTTCCATTTGATGGGTTCAGATTGTATTTAAAAAGAATACAAGAATATAAGAATAAGAACATTATATGATGTAATGTTTGAATAGAACAAAAACAGGCTTGATGTTTATCGTATGTGAATTAGTTCTTCAGAAATTCTGGAAGAAAATGATGGTTTTGTGAGCAATGATAGATGAAGAAATCTATTCTATTTCATATCTTATCTGTAATGACTGAGATCTAATTGATAAATCTTCAATAATATTAACGGTTATGATGTCCCTTGTAGTTCTGTACAGAAAGAATATTTTATCATGGTGTGCGCCTGCGCGCACACCCACACCAACACATGCACACACTCACACGCATATACACATGCAAGCAGATATATAAAAACACGCAGACACACATGCATATACACACGCGAACGCACAAAGCGCGTGTAGACATAGTCACAAACACAGACATTTAATTTACACACACATAACATAGATATATGTCCAGACACTCACACACACACACACATATGTATATAAGTGTATATGAATATCTACATATAATATACGTATATATACTTTATATACATACATGGACATATATATGCGTATGTATACACACACATACACACATACACACACATTCATACACATATATCGTCTGTAGAATTATATATGCTTACATCATCGCTTATAGCTATAAATCAGAAGGCTGGACTCTGCAACGAACTTTAATAACAAATTGAATCACGTCTCTTATGTCACAGGGTAATGCATGAATACCACACAATCTCTAAAGTTTTCACTAATTTATACACTTGTTGCTAATTAAATAATGGATGTTATCTTGCCAACGAACAAGGACCCAAAGTGTTAGATTCTTCGTTCCCCGCTTCAGTCTTGCTTACAAAAGCTTTTTTTAAAGCGATTATCTAATAATATCTTGACTTCTGGTCAGAGGCATATATATGTCTTTTTAGTAATTTAAATTTTTCCTACAAGAAAGATCTGGTTTCTAGCAACGAAATAAAACTTCGTTGGAATTTTGATAAAAACAACTGTAGTATATCACATCTTGAATTTTATAAAAGTTTTACAGATATTTACTCTTTCACCTACGTATTGTATTTGCAAAATTTGTTTTACCTGGTCACTCTCTTTGCTTGAAAACACCAGTTTCCGAGATAGCCAATAAGACATTTTGTAATACAGACAAGTGCACCGACAGTTATGGGTACAAATGTAAATTTACTAAAGCGGAAAAGTTGTATGTTGGGAAGCAGTTGTCCATAAATAGTCTCCTTTTCACTGATTTTTAAAGCAACATAACCTCTATAACAGTTCTTAATTTTTCTTTTATGCATTCGTACGAATGTATGTATTAGAAACAAGGTTCTTCTGGTTTAAATTTAGACATAACTATATAGGCATATAAATATACAGATATGACTGTACGTTACTTCTGATTTGGAGATTTAGAGTACATTTTGACTGGTTACCTACAGAGTGGCAAGGTTGTAAAGAAACTAAATCTTGCCTTTCCGTGTTCCTTCATGAAATTATTCACTCTTTAAAATTCAGTTTTTATCCTCCTGGATATAGTAATAAATCTCTAGCGTAAGAATTACTGATCTAGCAAACTTGGTACATGACCTATTACTCCAATATAATGAATTTTCACTGAAAGAATATTTACTGAATTTACAAACTCTTCATCAGCTCTCCATTGACGCCTTCTTCTTCGGTATCTTTCTTATCAAACTGATGCCATGTAGGCAGCTGGTTTCTACATAAATTATAGTTTATTTCACTTTTCCAAACAATAATATAAACTGTTTAGTTACTGTTTAATTTCCAGATTCTACCATTTTTTTTATTCATCGGTTTCAGTTTATTCCTCGTTGTTATTTTTTCTTCGTCAGTGTCTTCAAGGCTGTTCTGGGTATTGCATCATGTCTCATGAAAGGGTACAATATATCCTCTTTGTGTTAATGAATTGCTAAGATTCTATATTGAAGCAACCCTAATTGTATTAATATATTACTGAGGTTCTGTATTCTATCACTACCCACCACGCTACTAAATGATTGTAGTTGTTATCTAACATTAATCTAGCGGGCTATGGTTTTCATTGGTGGATCTGGGTGGGAGATTTCGATGGATGATGGAATAGAAGATTGATTATAATGGTGGGCGTTATAAATAGATCAAATATCGATGAGAAAATGTGCGACCAAGAAAATATCGATAATACCCTAAAATGTGTAACTAGACATTGGTTGGCAACAAGGAAATAAGTAATTACTGGTTGGTAAGGATCAGAGAATAGGAGTCTATACAAGAATACTGCAGTAATTATTATCTTGAATTAAATAGAAAAAAGGAAAGACGTAAAAAGGGAGGTTGGTGGTAAAATGGCCCTACAATTAAGTTTAATGAACACTTGACTTAACTGATTTAACTAGCATAATTAAGAAATATACTATTATTTTTTTCTTTAATTTTAGTTCATATGCATACATACATACATACATACATACACGTCTGAATACATACATACATACATACATACATACATTTCCAAAAATTTAGTACATAAATACATATGCATGCATCTAGACATGAAAATATATACGTAAAGACGCATCCATAAAACAAACATACAAATCTGCGCATACACTAACACCAAATACTGCACACACACACACACACACACACACATATGCACAAATACCTAGATGATGTTGATAAAAGTTCCAATGAAGGAGCCTTGAATCTATGTTAGAGTCCGGCTCTTTCTCTATGGACAAGAAATACAGAAATGAAACTGATTGATAACATACATACATACATAATGCATACATATATATACATTCATACTTCTTTCGTAAATACGTACATTTAATCACCCTTTGACGAAGGAACCTGTTAGAAACTTTTGACGTCTCCTTTTTTCCCGAGGCAACATAATTTATTCCACTTTGTAAACTTTCTATACTTAATATTTACCGACACATAACAATCCACTAGATGCCTCGGTTTCTACCGTTTCACTTTCATACTTGATTATATGAGCGGAAGATTAATAACTGTCTGCGTGTATAAAAATTGTATGAATATATATACGTATGTGAATACGCTAAAACTTGTATTAAAGTCAAGATGTGAGACATAAGATATTTCTCAGTTACTAAAAACCATTTGCCTCAAATTGAAGCGATAATGTGATCAAAACATCTAACACAAAGAATGAATTGGTGTATATGTGGGTGTATATATATACCCACATATACACAAATTATGTATATATATATGTATATAAAATTATTATCATTATTATTATTATTATTATTATTATTATTATTATTATTAGTGACGGAAGCAGCATTAATATCAGAAGGTAATCTTTATATCCAGCTTAACATGGATGCCTTATTAGAACACCCAATATTGCATTATTAGCATTGAGAGAACTTCTCTTACGAGCGCTTAGAGCATAAAAGCATGATCTATGTGTGTGTTTTTATGCACCAAGTGCCTATGTGCCTGTAACAGTGGTTCTCTCAAGGCTTAATATAGCAGGATACGGTGTTCTAACAAGGTATCCGTATGTGTGTATGCCCGCGTGCGTGTATATATATATATATATATATATATATATATATATATATATATATATATATATTCTTTTATTCTTTTACTTGCTTCAGTTATTTGAATGCGACCGTGCTGGAATACCAACTTAAGGGGTTATAGTTGAACAAATCGGCCCCAAGACTTATTCGTTGTAAACCTATACTTATTCTATCGTCACTTTTGCCGAACCGCTAAGTTACGAGGACGTAAACGCACCAACATCGGTTGTCAAGCGATAATGGGAGGGGACAAACACAGACACAAAAACATATGTGTGTGTGTGTGTGTGTGTGTGTGTGTGTGTGTGTATGTGTGTATATATATAGGACAGGCTTCTTTCAGTTTCCGTCTACCAAATCCACTCACAAGGCTTTGGTCGGCCCGAAGCTATAGTAGAAGATACTTGCTCATGGTGCCACGCAGTGGGACTGAACCCGGAATCATGTGCTTGGGAAGCAAACTTCTTACCACACAGCCACGCCATCGCCTAATATGTATGTGTGTGTGTGTGTTTGTGTGTGTGTAAAGAGAGAGATAAATGTATACATACGCACACATATGTATGTATTTATGAATGTAATGTGTACGGGTATTTATGAGCTTTTTTTATACTTTTGCGTGTTAATGTGTGTAATTTTGTAAAGATCTATTAGATTATGCATATGTGTGTAAATAAGATGTCGGCCATAAACTCACTCCACCCCAATCTCAGTCATCTCTCATCATTGGGGAAGGAAGTAAGTGTTGCTTGATTTGCTTTTCTTTCTTTCTTTTTTTTTTCCTGAAGAAAACCTGTGAGATATTTTGGTTTAATCTTCACAGATAATGCAGATTTACTAAGGTATTAAAAATAATAATAATAATAATAACAACAACAGCAACAGCAACATCAACTTCATCCTCCTCCTCCTCCTCCTCCTCCTCATGATCATGATGATGATGATGATGATGATGATGATGATCATCATCATCATCATCATTGATTTCGTGATGTAACTGAAGAAAAATAATTCCTGCACTGATAATATTTTATACCTTTTCTTTCTTTATTTTTTGTTTGTTTGTTTCTTTTATTTTCTGTTTTCTTTCCACTCTTGATTATAGCTCTTTTATTTAAAAGTTTCTTTTTAGCCTTTTTGTTTCACGATCTACAGTATTATCCTCTCTCTCTCTCTCTCTCTCTCTCTCTCTCTCTCTTTCTCTCACTCACTCTTTGCCACACCTCTATCCACCCCTCTTCAATATTTCAGCTCTTACTCTCTCAACTAATTCCCCACCCCCCACCCCGCCCTGTCGGTTTCTTTTGGTTTCATTCCAGTTCTTTTACTCTCCCTCTTCTGCCTCACTCTTTCCTTTACTTCTCTATTCTGATTACTCTTAAATACAGTAAATGGGAGAGTAAATGAGTTAGAGAAAAGATGGAGACAGATAAAAAGATGCATACATAGATAGTGACTCAGACGACAGAAAGAGAAAGAAAGAGAGGGGTAAAATGTATGTTTTGGGAGAAGGAAAGAGAGAGACAGACGGACAGACAGGGGCAGAGACAGCGTGTACGTTTTCACCAGTTTCCCCACCTAAAATTATATCAAACTGAATGAGTTGTTAATGTTTGCTATGGTTGCTGTTTAGTCCCAGGTTAGCCTTGATCCAGAAGCCGTACGATCAAATGGACTCCAGCAATGAACATCTCTTTCCTCTGAATAAATCATGCATTACATTATGTAATGTCCTTCCTTGTTGCTCAGCCCTGATCCACGGGATCTAACCGAGTCAATCTCCTTTTACGATTCTCTCCCACTATCTCACCCTCCCTCCTTCCTTCCCTCTCTCCTCCCCTCCCTATCTCCTTCTTTCCTTCTCTCTTTTCCTTCCCTCTCGCTATTTCCTTCCGCCCCTTCTCTCTCTCTTTCGTCGAACACTAGTGATGGCGATTCCTCCATAAGTATCTAACCATTGCCTTTATTTGAAGGGCGACGGTATTTCCGTTTTCCATTTCCTTTTGAATTCTCTTTACAGTGGCCTTATAATATAGAGGAGGCCGACCTTGTTTCATCATCAGTCAGGAGCTGCTCGCGCGGTTTTTCAGATGTCATTCGAGGAACAAGCCCCTTTCGGAGTAGTGTGATCCTAATGAAGGTTTTCTATTGGGTGGCAGTCCGGTTCACCCTAGTAATTTACTTTTGAGAATCAAATCTCTCCAGATTTTCATGCCCTTTTCTTGATGAAGAAATTTACCGTACTTTAGCAATCTTGCTCGCCTTGAAAAACATATCTCTCCAGCTTTCTATAAGTGAGCGCAAGAGAGTCACTGTAAAGATATGAAATTTTTTCACCTACAATGTTCAGGTTTTGGTATTACACCTACACATAAAAATGGCAAGGACGACTCCTCAGTAGATCTTGCTCTTGATTCAGGTGGAAATATAATAACTGTTCAATAGCTGCACGATGTTCAAATGCTGAGTTTGCCTCAAACAGCCACTTTTGTTGTTCAATATTAACACGTTCAAAGGTGGCTAGCTGGCAGGAACGTTAGCATGTTGGGCGAAATGCTTAGCGGTATTTCGTCTGTCTTTACATTCTGAGTTCAAATTCCACCGAGGTCGACTTCGCCTTTCATCCTTTCGGGGTCGATAAATTAAGTACTAGTTACGCACTGGGGTTGATGTAATCCACTTAATCCTTTTGTCTGTCCTTGTTTGTCCCCTCTATGTTTAGCCCCTTGTTTGTCCCCTCTATGTTTAGCCCCTTGTGGGCAATAAAGAAATAAGAAACATTAGCACGCCGGGCGAAATGCTTATCTGCCTTTACGTTCTGAGTTCAAGTTCCGCCGAGGTCGATTTTGCCTTTCATCCTTTCGGGGTCGATAAATTAAGTACCAGTTGCATACTGGGGTCGATATAATCGACTGGACCTCTCCCCCAAAATTTCGGGCCTTGTGCCTAGAGTATTTTTGACAGTGACTTCGAAGTTTCGGTCACTTAGACCATATATCTGACTGCAATATAGATTTTATAAAGTTAAGTCACGTATGATGTGTGAAGTTGTAATGGTATGCATTTTGTTGTTTGTAGCATGTAATGTTATTGCGGAATGAGAGGTATTACACAGCAAAAAGTGAGACGACAAAGCTAGCTACAGTAACATGTGCGTAGATAACTCTCAAGATATAATTCGTGTTTGTCTGTTTGCTTGTCTGTCAGTTTTTCTGCCTGCCTGCCTGTCTGCTTGCTTGCCTGTCTACCTGCCCTGTCTGCTCGCCAGCCTATGTGTCTGCTTGCCTTTCTGTCTGTCTATCTATCTATCTATCTATCTATCTATTTCCTCTTTGCCTTCTATAAATGTGTGTATACATACATACATACATACATACATATATGCATACACACACACACACACACACACACACATATATATATATATATATATATATATATATATATATACGTTCGTAGTTATGTATATGTGTGTGTGTGTGCGTGAATGTATATGATCTCTATACATATGTATATTCATACTTATGTATATATGTGTATGTGTATACGTATAGAGACAGAGACAAACAAAGGGAGAGAAATAGATATCTCTATTTCTCTCTCTTTGTTTCTCTCTGTCTCTTTCTCTCTCTCTCTCTCTCTCTCTCTATATATATATATATATATACACACACACACACACACACACACACACATATGTATGCATGTTTTTACGTGTGTGTGTGTGTGTGTGTGTGTGCACGCCTATCTTGGCGTATGCATGTTTATGCATACACTTACATACACTCAACACAGGCACTTATACACAAGCTCTCTCACACACACTCTCTCTTCTCCCCGCTCTCACTCTCTGTCTCTCTCTCTCTCTCTCACACACACACACATACACAAATGGATCAACTTTAGCCTAGATTTCTGAGTAAACAATAAGTAAAGATAATAAATAACAATATCGGGATTGAGTTTTACAGAAGATAATGAGAAATCTTTTAACTCTGCTTTTTCTAATTTAACTTTTCAACTTTTACTTTCCTCATTTATTTCGTTTTTCGAAATCTATTTTAGAATTATCGGGGCGACACAAAAACATATGGTTTTCGTGATTTTACAAGTTGAAAAGTTAATTTTTATTTTTACTGCTGAGAAACCTTCCTTTCATTCTCCATCTTCTCGAGGTTCTCTTTTCTTCCTGTCTACTTTCACTTTCTGTTCTTTCAACTAGCTTTCTACCTTACACTTCTCTGCTTTTCCTCTATGTGTGAGCACTCGTAAATGATGAGTATGTGCACACGCATGTATGTCAATGTGAGTGAATGTGTGCATGTTTGTTTGTATGTCTGTGTGTGTGTTAGTATGTCTGTGTGTGTTTTAATGTGTGTGTATATGTATGTGTATGTGTATGTGTGTGTATTTGTTATTATGTCTGTGTATGTTTCAATTTTCTTTTTTTTACATCAATGATGTCTTATTTTGCATTGCACGAATTTGACAAATCCTTAGTACAGAATTAATCTTTTACATTCTCATTCTTCTTCGTCTCCTCCTCATCCTCTTCTCATTTTCCTTCTCCCTTTTTTATTCTTTCCCCTCCTCCTCCTCCTTCTTCTTCTTCTTCTTCTTCTTCTTCTTCTTCTTCTTCTTCTTCTTCTTATTATTATTATTATTATTATTATTATTATTATTATTATTATTATTATTGTCAACTTTTATGCTAATATTTCCTTTCGGTGTTTTTATCGCCGCCATATTGATAAATTTGTCATCATAGAGTTTCTAGTTGTCACCTGACGACATGTACTAGTCAATAGCTGCTTACTAAAGAGTTTTGAGATATTTTCCCCCAACTTACAATATAAATTAGAGAAAAGAAAAAGAATTTCAAATGATGGTGCACGTAGACAGATAAGGAGGGAAGAAAAAGAGAAGGAAGGGGAGGAGGACTGACATAGAGGAAAAGGAAAGAAAAGATATCTTCTTAATTTAAACACCTGTTAATCTCATTTCTTTTGATTTAATTTGTATTTAAAATATTTTCTAGGATTTCCTTTTCATCGCTTAGTTTCTTTCTTATTGCATGCACTTTTAGTGCAGATTATCTGCAGAAAATAAGCTCTGCCTTATTCATTTAACAAGAATCAAACTTACTGATTAATGGTTTCATATAAAATTCACCCAAAACACCTTAAGCTCCTTCACACATTTCTCCCACCCAGTCCCTGTCCAGCTATGTCCGTCTCTGCACCTCCTGACCACTGCTTCGTTGCAACTGTTCAACACACAATCATATACTACACTCAGCTTCTTCTTCTCTCTGGAAGCCATCAGAAACAGCAAGGCAGGTCACTAAAAGTATCGTTTTCGGTATGTCTTCACACTCTCCACACAACAAAACTTCAATGACTCAAGTCTTATAAGTGGTTTACTCGTAACTGCACTCCAACTAAATGGCATTCCCCCGGCAGCGCAATTCTTGTAAGCCAGTGCAGAAAGGACGCCTTCGTTCATCACACAGTCCGTAAGCTTTTCTGCCTCCAAAACTAAAATGGATTCTTTTAATCCCTTACAAAAACAATATCCACCAACTTTGTGGAGCCTTTTTTCATCTTCTGCGAAGGCTTGTAGTTTAGTGGTTAGTCTATTGGATTTATGATCGTAAGATTGTTGTTTCAATTTCTGGACGGTGCAATGCAACGTGTTCTTGAGCAAAACACTTCATATCACGTTGCTCCAGTCCACGCAGCTGTCAAAAGTGAGTAAGCTTGCGACGGACCGGCGTCCCGTCCACCGAGGGACATATACGCCACAGAAACCGAAAAACTGGCCTTATGAATTTATATGACCCAAGTAGGAGATTTCCTCCCAGAAATTGCTAACCTTGTGCCAAAATTTGAAACCAATTATTATTCCTTTAGTTAACAGAGCCAATGGCAGAGCGTCTATGTGATCACACATGCTGCTAGCAATATCAGCTAAATCTCTCTCAAATCCATCTTTCTTATCATACAAATGAAAAGTCACATTGGATAAACATAGTCCTTGATATCCCAGGTCTTAATGATAAATGACAGCTTTGATCATGGTTGGAGAACCTTTGATCGTGGGTCTACCGGATTTGGGCTAACCAACAACAACAACAAACTTCAATTGCCAACACAAAATTAACATTAACTTCAATCAGTTCTAGTTATCCCTATAATTCCAGCCCAAGTGATGCTTACCATCCTCTCTTTCTTCTACAAGATGCATCAAAGAATTTTAGAAATGTTTGAAGATGAATGACTACAAGAAAGGGAAGCTGGTTTACAGACTCGATTTTCGTGCAGCTTCAATGAAGGAACCAGGATTTTCTCAATCGGGCAGATGAGGAAAATTGGATTGTGTGATATTCATTCTCTTGTTAGGTGAATTAGTCATGTAGGTTAAGTGAAATCACTCCAATCAGATATCGAATTAGAGATTTTTATTATTTTCATTTAGTTTATTTAACCAGACGATATCCAGTGGATGTGTAAAGGTATCCCATACGCAAGGTAACACTGAAATATTATTTATGACTGTACCTGTATAAATCTTGTATAAACACTCTTGTAATATATAGGCACAGGTGTTGCTATTTGGTAAGAAGTTTACTTCCCAACCACATGGTTCTGGCTTCAGTCCCACGACGTGTCACCT
>NC_142948.1:33765350-33772850 GCF_046866305.1 Octopus bimaculoides | reverse complement strand
ATGGACATACCACTGGTGAATGAAGAACGAACCCTTGAGCACTGGATTTGTAAACCAATAATTTAACG
This sequence comes from Octopus bimaculoides, assembly GCF_046866305.1. Classification (NCBI taxonomy): domain Eukaryota; kingdom Metazoa; phylum Mollusca; class Cephalopoda; order Octopoda; family Octopodidae; genus Octopus; species Octopus bimaculoides. Next base: position 33,772,782 of record NC_142948.1, on the reverse strand, counting down.
ATTTAAATTACTGCATTTTCCACGCTTTCTTTTCGCCGCATTCTAAATACTCTTGCATAACTGTTTTCTATTTCCTCGCATCTCTTTAATATTTACCGGGTTTTGAAATATAATAGTCAAAGCATGTCAATATTTCCATAAAAATTTATGTATCTGCCACAAATTGCCGCCAACGTCATGTGTGGTTAACTGTACGAACTGATGACACAGTCGTTTGACGTTAATAGGAGAAAATTTGACATTAATAGAAGAGATGTCCAGTTTCTTAACCAGTAAATTAAGGTAAAGTATTACTGAGGAATTTATGATTCATAAACAGAAAGAGAAACATAGAAATTAGAAATGTAGTTATGAACAGCAAATAACAAATTGAAAAACATTATGTTTCAAATGAATAATATCATTTAGCGGTTTAATAACTTGGATTTGTAGGTTTTCAGATTCATCTTTCTAACTGGAATATCATTCTGTCTTCGAGTTTCACCAATACCGTTGCCATTATTACGGCAAATTACAAGATTCTATGATACAAACACAAATAACATAATCCCAACGGAAATAGTATTGATTGTAATGTTTATATATGTAAATGGTACCAGGCTATGTATTGATACATACATACATACATATGTATGTATATATGTATATTTTAATAATAATTTGGAGTATGGAGACTTGTACATCCACTATTTTTATTTTACAGTTATATACAGCAGATTGCAATGTATGTGTGTGTGTGTGTGTGTGTGTATGTACATATATACATATATATATATTATGTATATATATGTATGTATCTGTATATATATATATATATATATACATCCATCCATATATACATACATACATACATACTTCCCCATATATATATATATATATATATATATATATATATATTATGTATGCATATATATGTATGTATCTGTATATATATATATATATATATATATATATATATATATATATATATATATATATATATACATCCATCCATATATACATACATACATACTTCCCCATATATATATATATATATATATATATATCAGGAAGAGAGATGGAAAAGAAATTGTGAATGAGAGAAATGTATAATGGTCGAATGACTTTGCAAGTGTTCCTACAAGAGTGCAAGCATATTTGTGACGTCATTAATTTTCTTTTATGAGAATTTATCCTATAATTAGACTTTTATATAATACAAGAAATAAAATCACCCAAAGCCTGAAATAGTTCAAGTAAACTCGTGTTTCAATGGATGTGAGATACTCGCACATTGTGATAGAATATAATATTTAGAATTACAATTGGAATTAATAACTTTGGAATTAAGCTAAAAATATGAGCCGTAATAGTTCGAAACACAGTTATTATACTATACAATTTTTGAGTGTATATAGTTAATTACTTAATCTGATAGAATATCGTAGAATATTGGTTTCAAATTTTGTCACAAGTCTAACAATTTCGGAGTAGGCGTCAAGTCGATTACATCGACGCCAAAAGGATGCAAGGCATTTGAATTCAGAACGTAAAGACGGACGAAATACCGCAAGGCATTTTTCCCGACGTGTTAACGTTTCTGCCATCTCACCTCCTTAATACCGTAGAATATTAAGTCCCGCTTGCTTATGTTTGTATTTGTATTGCCCCAAACCACCTAGCAACTTCCTCTGTGGCTTCAGAAATGGAACATATGTCTTCCCCTCTCGTCTCTTTGTTACGTCACTGGTTTCAAGCCTACAAATGACTTTACAAGGTATCTCGCAAACCCATGTCCCTCCAGCATTATATCGAGACTGCCAGCCTTCCCTTCAACACTGTTTCAGCAGCTCCTGATATTTGAGAAGCTTGCATTCATTCGATTCCCTTCATGTGCTCTTTCTTTGACATAGTCAGTTCCTACATGATCTTCTGTTTAGTGGAATCTGAGAATGTCATCATGTCTGGGCGGAATCCTGTTTGTATGATCTGATCAAGGAACTTTAGTTGTTTTGCATTAGTGGTTCACATGCATGACTTTAACAAGTCTTTCGTGACCAGTGAGTTTGATTACGCTAAGGTTCCACTTAAACTAGCGGTTCTCCATCGAGGTCCAAATGACCCTTATTAGATCCATATAAGATTCTGTTAATAAAGTTTATGTGCTATAAACTGACTCCACTTCTAAAATACACGAAATATTTTTGCAATTTTTTAAATACAATTCCTAATATTTAATCATAAAAATTTAACACGATTTTTTAAATCGTCGAATCGCTCTGAAGGTCCATCCGAGTAAAATAGGAATCAAAGGGAGTCTTTAGACAAAATATGGTTGAGAATCACTGGTTTTGTGGAATCTGAGAGTATCATTATGTCTAGGCGGGGGTGTTGTTCGTATGATCTGATCAAGGAACTTTAGATGCTTTACAGAACCTTCACTCAGCTGTCAATTTGTGGCAAAGGAAAGTAAGAACGTAGTTGTCAAAATTATTCAAGTTTTCCTCTCCCCAGCTTTGAGAGAAAGGGATGCTCTCCTTTCTCATATGTTGTTAGCCAGAGTGAACGGCTCTGGTGACTGCTTCTGCAACCGCTAAAATCGCTAACGACTAACGTTGAATTCACATTAAAAATATACATTAACACGGTCGAGACACGATGAAGACATGAATACTTCAAATTTAAAGCAGCAAATCATGAAAAAGAGACAAGTACACTCGAAACATTGCTTTTCACAAAATACTGGACATTAGTTCCACTTACTGGTTGACACAATAGAAAGATAAATCAAAATCACTGGTTGTAAACAAGAAGAAATGAAGAAATACCAAAATTAAACTATAATCATGTTTTCAATTTCTCCTCCAATTCCCTCTATGTGTCTGTCCTTTTCTCTCAAACACATACACATGCATACACACCTATATAAGTGTGTGTGTCTGCGCCTGTTTACGTACGTATGTATATGTAAATATATACATAAATATAAATATATCTATGTGTTCATATATATATATATATATATATATATATATATATATATATATATATAAACATATATATCACTCACAGACACGTACATACACAGCGGTATATACACATACAGCAGTAAAGACAGTGTAAGGCAGTCGGGTGAAATGACTTAACACAATCTGTGTGTGTTAACAGTAAAATCACTACATCATATTCCTGTCTAGACACCTTCAAAGATCTTCTGCTATTGATCAAAGTTAATCGATATTTATTATTACCACCACACTCTATGTTTCACCCAGTTTCTCCTTGTTTTTATTTATTATTCTCTTTTTCATTTTTAGATCTATTTCTTTCTTTTTCATTATTTTTTTTTATTATCCTTTTATATATTTTTTGTTTTGTTGTGTCTCTCTCGTTAGATTACGTGAACTTCTCTTCTTAGCTCCGCAGACAGATTCTACGTATAGCAAACTCACACACACACACACACACACACACACACACACGCACACACACCCACATACATACACATACATACACACAGACTTATACACATACATACAGACTATATATATATATATATATATATATATATATATATATATATATATATATATATATATATATATATATGTATATATATATATATATAAGTGTACGTATGTATATAAATATGTCTGTGCGTGTATATATATATGTATATATATGTGTATGAACATATGTGTCTGTATATGTATATATGTACTCGTATGTCCGTATATATCTGTATTATGTATATTACATATGCACACGCATAATCATAAATGTTCGTGTGAATATATATATGTGTGTGTGTGTGTGTGTATGCATAATTTATATATGTATATACATACATAAACATCATATGTACATACTGGCATGCATACATACATACATACATACATACATACATACATACATACATACATTTCTACCAACATACTATGATCATGGGAAATCTTTCCGATATTTTTTCCTCTTCATTTTTTGTAAAGAAAATCACACGATTAATATTTGACCAGACTATCTACACATTAGCTACACTTGACCTACTCTACATACGAACACACACACGCGCGCACACACACACACGCACACACACGCACACACGCACAAACACACATACACACGCACACATGTAAACATTAAGCACTTAACTCTCACACATACACATCATGCACACATCACACCCGCTTAACACACACATATGTCACACGCATCAGCCGGTCATCACACATTTCACATACATACACACTCTTCTTCCTCTCTCTCTTTCATGGCCTTTCTTTCTTTCTCTCCCTCTCTGACACACACAAACGCAGATACACATCATGCACTTATAACACGCATACGTCACGCACATTCCAAACATGTCACACACATCAGGCGCTCATCTCTGTCTGCCTGCCTGCCTCCCTCCTGTCTGTTTCTCTCTCTTTCTCTCTTTTGTCTCCTTCTTTCTTTCCTTCTCTCTCTCACCCTGTCTCTCTCTTTCACATTCATTTTGTAACTATCACACTACTTCACCTTTTCATTGTATATGTGTTTTCATCTTGTCTTACTCCCTCTCTGTCCCCCTCTCTCTATCTTCCTCTCTGTGCCCCCTCGCTATCTTCCTCCAGTTTGTCTATCTTTTTAATGACGGGTTTGTTTTTTAGTCGGTCACTCTCTAACCTTTCTATCAGTGTACATCTATATCTATTTATCCATCCTTCCTTCCGTCCCTCTGTCTGTAAGTCTGTCTGACTGACTGACTATTACCACGTGGTTATATCTCGCTTTCCTTATCTACATAAATTACCTTAAATTTAACTACGCATACACACACACACAAATAAACACTTACGCACATACACATATATCTACAGACACAATTCTCTCTCCTCTCTTCTAACATCCTTGGACTCCGAATCCCACATTTCCCGTCTTACTAACACACAAACCACACGTCCTATTCCTCTCATAGACACAAATCTTTCGATCCTTATCTAAAATCTTCTCTGCTATCTAGGCTACGCTCTCTCTCTTGAAGTAAACTTCACTTCGAGTAGTGGTCGTCTGTGCATATGAAGATTCCACTTTTCCAGCCACGGACCTCTCTCACCTGAATATCAAAAACAATCGATTAGAGTGACTCAAGGTCACTCTTCTTCAAACGCAACCACCGGCCAACAACTTCTCAACCATATCTCTTCATGCATCGAGGATATATATATATATATATATATGTGTTCGTTCCGTTGTCTGTAGTTTATTGGTCCTGTACCCTGATATGCATGTATATACACATGTAGATGTAAGTATGTACATATATGTGTGTATACATGTATATATATTCTTTGTATTATATATATATATATATATATATATATATATATATATATATATATATATATATATATATATACCTCATTTCTGCATACTGATGTTGATGGAACGTAATCTTTCGCAATCCTCAATTCAACAATAACAACCATGCCATCACATTATCATTATTTACATTCATTATCATTACCATTCTTACCATTATCATTACCATTAAGTTGACCTCGGCACTTGACTGGTACTTTACTTTATTTATTATCTACCATGGAAGGATAAATGGGGAAAAGCTGAAATCGTTGAGCATTGAACTCGGAAAGTAAGGAGGCATAATTAAACACCAAAAGACATTCAGGATATCCTTTTGTCACATCTGTAAGCTATCCATCAGAAATATCACATAATCAGAAATATCACATTATCAGTATTTCTTCTCTAAATCACAGTCTGTGTCATGACATCAAACTACGAACGCGCCGGCACACACACGCATACACAAGCCCCACAGAAATTAGCAATATATCCGGTTCCTATGTTTTAAAGTACTGCAGTGACAATGTTTTCTTCACCGCCGCACTGCTATCTCTAAGCATTCGACCACGAATCAATATTAACTCGGTCACCATTGGCACCCAGAAGTCAACCTTACAACAAACTTTAACTACACTTCACTATCTTACTACAGTTGACTTCAAAAGCTAGCATTGACTATCCTTCACTACCACACCGCAGTCTTGTAAAGTCAGCCTCACAACTATATGTTTCACTTGCTTGTAACATTGGACAGAAATCCTATGACAGATTTTCTTGCTGGAAGAAAATATGTGCTCCACTAGTCTGACCGCCCTACATATACAACATAGTGTCAAGGTTTTCGAGTGACACCTCTACGACCCAATAATTTATATAACTCACTTTACATTCTCTGGTTGACAGAATACCTTTTCACTTGGCTGCATTTCGCTTGAATTGAAACACACACACTCAACTTCAAACGACTTCCTTCAAGCTATTAAACTAAAAATGGAAAGGAAAAAAAATAGAATACTTTTATTTCTTTAGTAAATTGCCTGGGAGGTATTACAGCCTTTTATTTTTATCCTATTCAAGATTGAAATGGCTTTGTAGATTGCTTCACTGACGTCAAAAAACTTCCGTTCATTAATCCAGTCGATTTTAAAATTGAAAAGTGAAGATATTGTTGAAAATGTCATATTTTTATGTCAATTTTCTCAATATTGTTTTTATTTTTTTATGTTTTGCTAAGAAGAGTGATAAAGAGTTCATTTATGAAACCTCCAAACTCTCAGAGGTCAGTATGACATGACAACATGCAGCAGCAGATCTCTGTCGTACGAAAATATTGGGGAAGATATAAGATGAAGCAAAACAGAGGAAGATGGGAAAATAATACAAACACACACGCGTACACACACGCACACGAGTCTGTCAAAATTAATCACCTTTCTTTTGTATGCATGCATGTATGTATGTATGCATGTATGTATGCATGCATGTTCTCTTCTCTTTTTAATTATTTAAATTCTTCTACTGAGAAAGGAACTGGTTTCTGCCAAAAATACAAAGCTCCAGCCTTGGAATGTAGACAACGAAAACAATGTTACATTTCAAACACAAGAAAAGTCTTGCGCACTTTTGCTTTTACACTAACAGATTGTATTTGTAATATGCGAGTCAGTTGGTTGATTTCTTTTTCTGAAAATCGAAGCTTATCCAATGTAAGTATGTGTAAACACACAGATGCACAACATATACACTCTATTTCTCCCCCCCCCCCCCCCGGATCGATAAAATAAGTACTAGTTGAGCACTGGCGTTCATGTAATCATAACTGCTAGCCCTGTGCCAGAACTTAAAACCTATATTTATAACCTGTTGTAACTTGCATGATAAAGACAAAACTGAGCAAACGGAAATAACTCAGAGTGGTCAGTGACAAAAAATTCGTTAACAAAGACAGGCGCGCGCACATTGATGCACACACACGTTTATGTATGTGTCTTTGTGTATAATATGCGTGTATGTATGTGTATATATATATATATATATATATATATATATATATATATAGTATTGTATTTACTCATGTATAACTTACCCTCCCCACCAATTTAGT
>NC_142948.1:33717850-33757850 GCF_046866305.1 Octopus bimaculoides | reverse complement strand
TGGCTGAGCACTCCGCAGACACGTGTACTCTTAACGTAGTTCTCAAGGAGATTCGGTGTGATACAGAATGCGTCAAGGCTGGCCCTTTGAATTACGTGTACAACTCATTTTTGCCAGCTGAGTAAACTGAAGCACTGTGAAAAAAGTGTCTGGCTCGAGGACACAATGCGCCGCCAGGAATCGAACTCACGAACTTACGATCTTGAGCCGAATATACTAACCACTAAACCACCAGCAAATTAAAAAATAAATGAATAAACAAACACTCTGTTCATTGTCCTTCTACTTTCAATGAGGTAAGAGACACTTTACGCAAAGTGGTATTGATTGTATTGAGGAAGAATTCCAAAATGTTTAGCCTATGCTCTGGGAAAAGACCCTAGAAACCGACTCTTAGATGCAAAGACTGTGTTTGATAAGATCTGAAAAGAAGCAATATTCATGTGAAAAGTTGAGAAATTATTGTAATTGGTAGGTCGTCTAGGAGAGAAAAATACACTGAGTGAGTGTATTTTGAAGAAAATCACATTAAACAAACTTGAAACGAGACAATAGAAAAGAAAACTTCATAGACCTGAACAATCCCTTCAAATCTTCAACTTGTAATCCGCTTTGTTTGTTTAAGGCTGGTCTTGTCAACCAATCAAAGATAGATGAACCCAAACAAGTTAGTAAGACTTCACTAACTGAAAAGATATGCGTCATGTATAAATCATGTAAAGATGTTACTCTTTTAGATGCGGTTTTGAAAGTACGTGCGTGTGTGCGATAAGACACAGGTCATTGTGTCTTCTCAAAAGACAGACACAATACAAATATTATGATTCCGCATGGGCTGAAAAGTCATTCGTTTTGCAACTCATTAACAAGAAGTAGACATACTTTCTCTTGCACACACACACACACACACACACACACACACACACACACACACACACACACATACACACACATGCATATGTAGTACATGTTGTGTCCGAAACTTTACACAATGCAACTTTACAAAGTAATCATCCTGAAGATAAAAATATAATCTATTGTAATTCGGAGGGCATGCTCACTGATAACACGAACGAATATTAGTGGAACGTTCCTGTCCAAACTTCAGTAAAATGCTCGTGTGGAAATCAATTTCCCAGCAGTTGTTATAATGACGTTGAAGTTTAGTGAAAAAGGAAACATCTACACCGAACTAAAGAGAAACCAGAAAATGCTCCCATCGGACTTGCTTTAGATCATAGCTTCCGAAAGTGGGCGATATCGCCCTCAGGTGAAAGAGAACACAGAGAAAATACGAAATCTAAAAGAGGCAGCACATATTAGCATAATAACCTCCTAAGCAGACCTAGTACATATATGAGTAGCATATGGGAACCGGTGTTAAGGAAGGTATTAAGAAAATATTAGATTTATAAGCCCTAAAATTCACTCCATATGGCGTAGTGGTTAAGAGCGCGGGCTACTGACCCCAAGATTCCGAGTTCGATTTCAGACAGCGACCTGAATAATAATAATAATAATAATAATAATAATAATAATAATAATAATAATAACATCGGAAAAATACCTTAGGAATGAGAACCCAGGTTCGAAATTCCTCCAAGACACCTGATGAAGGCTGGAGAGTACATCAGCCGAAACGTTGGGTTAACAACAAACAAGATGAGGACAAATATCCGTCAAATGTATATAATGTAGATAATGTACAAAATTCCTCATCTCTTAAATATAGAATTGTATATGCATACTTGAATAACTATATCGATATTTTAGTGAAAGAGACTAGTTTCTAGGTTAGAAACGATCCAGTGTTTTAGTGGTGAGAAATCTTAGGAATAAAGAGGAGCGTACGTAATGCATACATTCATACATACACACATATATCCATACACACACATACATACATACATATATACATACATACATATACATACACACATATACACACACATACATACATACATACATACATACATACATACATACATACATACATACCTATAAACATACTATAATGATAAACGAGTTGTTGAGTTTGGTTCTTTGATAAGTAACTACCTCTGGCAATCAAAATACATTGTTAGTGTTTTTAAACATAGTGGGAATCTCTTCCAAACTATATTATTAATATTTAATTTCACTGCTATTCTACTTGAACATTTCTTCAAGTGTTCTTTATTTTCTCACTTGTTTTCTTCACATCCTGTTATTCTTCATTTCTGACAAACCTACTTTTGAAGATTACTTCAAGACTTTTCTGGATCAACAATATTCTATAGATCTTCCTCTTCCTTTCTTTCTCTCTCTCTCTCTCTCTCTCTCTCTCTCTCTCTCTCTCTCTCTCTCTCCCTCCCCCTCTCTCTCTCTCTCTGTTTATCTATCTATTTATCTATCTCTTACACACACACACACACACACACACACTCTCTCTCTCTCTCTCTCTCTCTCTCTCTCTCTCTCCTGTTTTCTTTGACGAGACACCTGCCTCATATTTATATTAAACATGCTTGCGTTTGTTACACACACACACACACACACAAGCTATGCCGAATACACTATGAATTTTAGCTCAGAATTTCTCGGAATTCTTATTGCAGCATAATAATAATGATGATAATACGAATAATAATCCTTTCTACTAAAGGCACAAGGCCTGAAATTTGTGGGTGGGAGTTAGGCGGAATTTGGGGACTTCTTCGCTAAAGGTCTTCTGCTGTTCAGCTGTCCCTTGAGTTTCTTACTACTATCATGTTTAATGTCTGTCACTTAATTTGAATTTTAGCAGCTTGACCATTGTTGGAATGGGTATGGAGTTTGGAATAGTCGGGATACATGTGAAAAAATAATTCATTTCGACATCCGCTCTATGACCGAGTAACTGATGCCAAAAGATTCTTGTTTATTATTCTCGAAGTCTGTCGTACATGGTCGGTCGACACGTCAGAAATAGCAATAAAGTATTCTTCAATCTACACCTTATCGTTTTAAATAAAGAAAAATAACATGAAAAAAATTAGAACACTACGCCATCTTTAAGAATAGTGTGTATTATTAGTATGAATTTATCAACAAACACAGGTTATTCCATGTCTGGCGAAGTCGATCTATCATGGTAAATGTTGCTAAATTGAACTTCCAATAGTGTCTGCCCTTACGTGTTTCAATCGTGGGTTCGTTCATTGTTCACCATATGTGAACGTTATTACCGTATACTAATTGTGTAGTTATAATAATATTTTGAATTTAAAATTAATTTCAAACAATACTGAAATTTTTCATTGAATTTATAAAGAAACTATTTTAAAATGCTTACGCGTAAGAATAATAATAACTTGGACAATTTGTTCAGAGTATGTAATGTAACTGGTAACGCTATAGCAGCTATTGTATGGTGTAATGAGCAATAAGCAATCAACAGTGCCTTACATTTGAATGGTAAATAAAAGTTCACTGAATTACGTGTTTCTGGCTCTTCTCGGTTTATATATTACTATTATGAAATGCCTAGGTAATTTACTGCATCAAGACGTTTTATTCTATAGCAATTATACTGCCTCTGTGTTTTGGTTATCCATATTTATGCATTCATTACACAGTGTGAATGGGCGTTTGCCAATAAATTTTACTAAATTGCCAAAGAATCATTAATATAAACTTTTAAATAAAATAGTAATGGATTGTAGCACCATCGATTTAATAATATAGCCACACTCAGTCGTAAAACGCAATGAATCTGCTGCTTGTATTTCGTTACAGAAACCTTATCAATTACATCCTATTACACCGAAATACAAAAGACACACACACACACACACACACACACACACGTATATATATATATATATGTGTGTGTGTGTATGTATATGCGTGTGTATGTGCTATATGTGTTTTCAAAACTGACACATTTCAAGTGTTTCTCAAAACTATTTTTCCTAACGTTCATCTATAAGTAGGATGTTCGAGAAATAATTTGTATATGTCTAGGTATATTCAAATATTTAGTTGAATCTTTGTTTACTGATCAGCATTAAATCAATCATTGTCAGTTGATTTGTTTCATTTGAAATACATTGTCATTCATTTTATTACTAATACGATATAGACATCTTAATACGCATATATTTATTGAGACAAGAAGTTTTAAGATATTTATATTGTTTGTCTTACACACTATTAGGATAAAAAACATTTAAGCAACGATTTATATTTTGATGATATATTGCAAATGTTAACAATGAATGATTTAATGTTACTTAATAAAAAGGGGGTTTTATTGAACTTATAATATAGCTAACCATACATTATGTGCTGGAAATTGCATTATATATTCATATACCTAAAACATGCATATAGATATAGTTACAATATATATAGCTGTTAACGTAAGTATTGCATATACATATGCATACACATGTATATTTCTCTCTCCCTACCTCTCTCTCCCCTTACATGTGTTCAATTTAATATAAACTTGTGTGTTGAATTGCAGCTCATTTTCTAAACGTTAAACTTAACTGCCTAAGAAATGTTAAGCACAAATTTAAAACTGAAATAGTACTGGTGTCGATAATTAAAACCATTTGAATCGGTGCCCCAGCTTAGCCGCGACTCGAAAATTACACTCAGCAAAAAGATTAATGTAGTCGACATAAAATGTTAATGTTAAAACTGTTTTGGTGTTTCATGCCCGACTTTGGCAATATTCACACGCTTTGCTTTCCAAAATAGTCTGCCTGAAGATTGCCACTGGCTGACACGAAACTAAACTTTGATACTAAACATGTGAAATTCTAAGCTTTAAAATCTTCGTGCGTGTTTGTATGTGTGTGTGTGTGTGTATACATACTCGTACACACACATTTATACACATGTATGTATGTATGTATGTATGTATGTATGTATGTATGCATGCATGTATGCATGTATGTATGTATGTATGTATACACATGTAAATATTCAATTACACGACACAGATATGTATGTTACCATATTTATAAAATATGTGAATACTCACAAGCATGCGTATGTGTCTTTCATTTCCCATTATACACACACACACACAAGCACACATATATATTTATATATATGCATATATATACATGCATACATATATATAAATATATATATGTGTGTGTGTGTGTGTGCGTGTGTGTGAAAACACACACGACACTCACACACACACACACACACACACACACACATATATATATATATATATATATATATATCGTTGTGTGTGTGTGTGTGTGTATGTGTGTGTAATATATAATATTTAGAATACTTATGTCTGCGTCTGTGTGTGTGTGTCTGCACGTGTATGAATAGATGTTCACAGAACTTACTTTTGCTATTATTCACCTCTACGGAATGTATTTGTAAATTTTTTTAAGCAAACCAAAGCCATCTTGTGTGATGTATTAACACGAAAGTGGAAACAAATAGAATCAAAGAGAAGTCAATATATAAATAAAATAAAATATATAATACACATACATTTATAAACAGATAATAAATATAAATTTATAAATATATAAAATATGTAAGTGCAAAAACAAATAAAATATATAAAATACATGAAGAAGTAAAACGATAAAAAAAAAAAAAGACACAAAACTCTCAACGACAAAGATTTCGGCATCTTCTTCTGTATCAAGATTACATTAAAGTAACTGTAAGAAGATTGCAATGAGAATTCTGTGAAATAGGTGTTATGCAGAAGAAATTTTAGATTGGCAGTTTTGTCGATTCTTTCACAGCAATCATTCTCTCTCTGTACGAAATAAAATCTTTGTACTATAGAACAAGACTCGGAATTTTGAGGGAGGAACCGAGTCGATCTCGGTGGAATATGAACTCGGGACATAAAGCCGGAAGAAATGTCGCTATGCATTTTTTTCGGCGTGGTAACCATTCTGCCAGCTCGCCACCTTTCTCTTTATGAAATAACTCTTCCTCTTTTTGGCACAAGTCAACCTTTTTTTTTTTTTTTGAGGGAAGGAGAAACGTCAATTACATCCACCCTAATCCAGTGCTCGACTGGTACTTATTTCATCGACCTCGGTAGAATGAATAGCAAAGTCAACCTCGGCGGAATTTGAGCTGAGAACAGAACGGGTAGAAATGCGGTTATGCTAAAAGATGTAGCAGTTTTTGGAGTAGAGGAGATAAGTCAATTGCATCGACTCCAGAGTTCAATTTGTACTCATTTTATCGACACCGGAAGGATTAATGACAAAGTCAACCTCTGCGGAATTTGAACTCAGAACGTAAAGTCAGACGAAATGCCGGTAAACAAAAGACGAAGACAGGTGAAAGAATAACAAGCAGGTGTATTAGTTTAACGCTTGGGAAGAATGGAAAAGTCTTTGACGTTTCGAGCCTACGCTCTTCGACAGAAATTAGTGAGAAGGAAAAAACGGAGAGAGAACACAAAAAAAAAAAAAAAGGAAAGAGAACAAAACGTGTGTGTATGTGAGTAAATGTGTATATACGTGTGTATCTTATGTATCTAAGTATGTATGTCCGTATGTACAAGAACGTCTGAGCACATTGGTGCAAAAAGAGATGGAGAAAATATTACTCGAAATGTGGAGTATACAATAGAGAGGTTTATTGAAGTTGAAAATTTTCACAAAACTGTTGTTTCGAATAATCGATACCGTAAAAGTCAGAGTAAACAGTTTTGTGAAGTGTTTCACCTTCAATAAATCGCTATTTTATACTCCACATTTCGAGTACTTTTTTCTCCAGCTTGTTTTGCACCAATGTGCTCACACATACATACATACATACATACAGATATATAGATATGTGTGCGCGCGCGCGCGTGTAGATTTAATAAGTTAAAATAAGCAAAAATATGTCTCGAGGCTTGTTATTAATTGTAGAAATTACAAGTTTGCGACGAAGGCTGTGCTTTCTTCTTCTTACTTACCAAGCCAAGTGCACAGTTATTATTGGCATAAATGTGACTCTATAATCTGGGTTTAGAAGCTGGAGGCTTCGAAGCAGTTGTCCATGGTTATCCTATTTCTCTTTGATTTTCTGTAGAGCCGTTGATCACTTTGAGTACGTACTTCTTATCTGTCCCATGCAGCAATATCCAGCCTACTATGGTTGCACTTGGTAGAAGTTTCTGTTGGCACGTTCCAGCAATATTTCTTGTGTTGGTGTTTACGTATGTATTGAATAAGAGAGGGTACATTATATTTATTCTACGCTAGTCTTTTTTTTTTTTCGAATGGCATTCTGTATTGTTTTAACGACGTCTTGTTACATAGAGCTAATACCTAGTCATTTTTTTTCTTTTGGTCGCTGTTGATCACGTGTGGTGTCTTCCACAGAAATGTGACATAACCTACATTCTAGGTTGCATATTGGAGCCACAAGGGCTTCACTAGGTTTTTGTTTATTAGCTATTTTGTAACAATCTATTCTTTTGAAGTGTGATGTGATGTAGCTGTCGCGAGACCAACAAAGGCTGCTCTTCAGGTGGATATTAATGCGGCTTTCAAATCTTCGTGAAACGTCTTCATGCATGGCCTTTTTTTCGGTATACTGAACGCTTTATATCCGAGGCTCTTTTGAGATGTTTTAATGCAGCTGTTTTGGGGTTGTATGCAAGGCTGTCAGGAAAAGAATGTTTCCTGAGCATTTCATCGTCGACACGAAGGATGTCGTTGCTAGATTTATGGTTCCCTCCCCCATACACACTCAAGCACACGCGCGCGTGCACGCACACACATACACACACATATACAAATTTGCAAACATATATAAATTTGTCTTCCATAACCAAATTCTTGTATATTTAGACATTATCTATCTATCTATCTATCTATCTATCTATCTATCTATCTATCTATCTATCTATCTATCTATCTATCTATCTCTATACATATGTATGCATGTATATATATAAATATATATATATATGTGTATGTATACATACACACACACACACACACACACACACACACACACACACACACACACACACACACACATATATATATATATATATATATATATACACATATATATATATACATACATGCATACATATATAAATACATATAGTGTGTGTGTGTGTGAACTTTATTCAAATATTCAGAAATATATGTATTCTAATGGGAATATGTACACACATACATACACATACATACATACATACATACATACATACATACATACATAATACATACATACATACATACGTACGTACATACATATGCAAATATGTAAATATATGTCTGCGCCTGTGTGTGTACATGCATGTGTGTTCATTTAAATACTTGTGTGATAGCGTGATCTTAACAGGCGTGCGACAATCAATGAAAACACAATGAAAACCACACACACACACATAATATATAGACTTATACATCATATGTTCATATATAGTCAACTACATACACATTGCACAGCTTCATACATAGCTTCCATATACATAGACATGTGTGTATGTTTGTGAGTCTGTATGTGCCTGTGTAAGTCACACACACACTCGTACAGACACAAATGCACACACACACAGAAACACATATACACATACTCACACACGTATATATTTATTCTGTTATTTCCTTTGACGCTCTTATTTCTTTAATTTAATTTCCTTCTCAGTGTTGTGTTTTCCATATTCTATATTCTACGTCTGCATTGAGAATTTGTCTCTGAAAACTTGTCTCCAAGACTTTTTATCGTGTTGAGGAGAAAATATTTGCAGTGTTGCTAAGGTGCTCTGTAAACAATGCTGCGTATGTATGTATGTGTGCTTGGATGGGGCTATAGATTTCACTTGATAACTGACGCGACTGTCTACGAATGTTATTTGCAATACAAAAATTATATAGTCTCATATAAACACACATACTTACATACACACAATCACATGCCTACATACATAATACATACATATATGCATACACACGTACGCACGTACACAGATGCATACATAAATGCATGCATATATATATACACGCATTGGTATATATGTTCAGACATTTTTTTTATAGCTGGTACAACTAGAAACAAGTAGATACACATGTATTATAGCTTAATATTGAAATTTTATGTTGTGACAAAACCTCACGTGACGTTGAGATTTGGTCTGGCTAATTGAAATTGTCTAATTGAAGATTTTAGCTTATTTTGTTAAGAGTCATGTGTTTTTGAATTGTAAATCTTTTGGTGACCATCATCTCTTCTTGTATATCAGGGATTCGGTTGTCCAGTGTTTTCTTTTCATCCTTCTTTAAGACTGCAGTAAATGCAGATTTGGTTGCTGTTTCTGACAGTTAATTCGACCTATCAGAATCTGGCTTCTGTCTTTGCCAGTATGTGTTCACACAAATCGCTGTGTGCGTGTGCATGTGTGGGTGTGTGTGTGTGAAAAGGTGTATAATGGTGTTTCTACTGTGTCTATATACTGGTGTTACCGTATATGATTTGAAGAAAATTTGACTACTATTTTTACCAAGTCCAGGTAAGGATTCAGTTGTTGTCTCATTCATACATGCACACAAGTCTATACCTATGAAACAATAATGTGTGGTTGGAATGAAAGTTGGCTACTATTCAGATTGAAGAACTCAAGAATCTGTTTAAACAGTATGAATGAGATCTTCATTAAATGACCCTGCGCCGATAAATTAATTCCATCTCATTAGTGGTGATGACGATGGCGGAGATTGAATAATAGGAAAAAGGCAGAGGAGCAATGGAAGAGTGAAAGAGAGAACAAGCTTAAGAGAAGTGAAAGAAAGAAAGCAAAGATTGTAGGTCAAACGATATATAGAAATTGAGATTGGGAAGAATGAGATTTAAAAAAGAAAGAGAGAGAACAAGCAATGAGTTGATATTGAATGAATAAATGAGTAAAAAGGAAGAAAACTTAACGAAAGAAATGAAGTAAAAAGAAATAATAAAAAAGAAAAGAAAATAAGGTAAAAAATAAAAGGAAAGGTAAAAAAAAAAATGCAAGAAAGAAAAGTAAATAAAGAAAACGAGAGAGTATTTTCTGGCAGGAATAAGTAATGGAATATCTTTGTATCTATTTTCTTTTTGTTGTATTATGGGAATACTCCTGGTAGAGTATCATGAGTACCTTGTTTACCAAGTCAGAATATACATGTAGTGTCTATACAGAATATTGTGTTGTTGTTGTTGAACTCTAGGTCAGTTACAATAAAGTGCCTTTGGCGTAACTATTCTGTATTTTACTCAGACACTGTTTGTCTAGGACTAATATCATCTAATGCGCTCTTCATTCTTTATGACAGTGGGTTACGATTGGAGAGAAATCTGGTTGCTATTTCAAGCAGATCAAGAGACTGCGTAGAGGCTTCCTCATTAGCTCGTACTGTGTTACGTAGAGATTCCCTGTGGAGTATTTCACCAAAGGAAAATGTCAATTAGATGAGTATCCAACTGAGTGAAAACTGATTGTGTGAAAATATCTGGATCAACAAGTTTCAAGTGAATAGCTTAGTGGACGAGATAAGCGTTCCTATATTTATATGGCGTCTGATATAACAAAAGAATACCACCAACAAACTGAATGGCAAAATTAATGAAATAGCACAAACGATTAATACGTATGACAAATTAGTAGAATAGTGAATGTAAATAGGTGCATATCGTTCTGCGAGATTATTAAAAATTAGGATAATGTGATATACAGTATTCAATCGTAAAGAATATAATATTGCTTTAGTATTTATTAGTAGTGGTGACAGATAGGTTAGTATCTAGGACAGTGGTTCGCAACCATTTGGACTCTTTTGATTCCTATTTACTTTGGTGGTCCCCCATAGCCATTTTGAAATTTAAAAAAATATTTTCCATTATATTTTTATAATTAAATATTATTAGGAATTGTATAAAAAAATTGTGGGGGCGCATGGTCTAGTGGCTAGGGTGTTGAACTCACGATCGCAAGATCGTGGTTTCAATACTTAGACAGGGTGGTGCATTGTATTCTTGAGCAAAATATTTTATTTTACGTTGCTCTGCGATCACTTTGACATCTGGTACACCACTTCATCGATTTGATGAAGGGAGCAAGCTAATGTACGGCACATTAGCTCACGTTGATCACTATAAACAAATCATTTATGCAGGTTGTTCGGCAAAAGCTGGACATTCATAGGCCATCTTCGACGGGAGAGTCCATCATAAGAAGAATTGCTAAAATATTTTATGTATTGTAGAAGTATAACCAATTTATTGCACATAAATTTTAACAACTGAATCTTATATGGACCCCGCACCCCCGATGAGAACCACTGGTTTTCGACTTATTAAAATTTACTATTTGGTCTTACTAATCGTAGGTTGCTTTTGCTATTTCAACATTTGTACGACTCAGAAAGTTATGATTGCTAATTGGCTATTTATGCTATTGTGATGATCTCTGACAGGACTTCTCTCAAATTTGCTATAAATCTAACGAATCCAGCCACTACATCTTTCCTTCACATAAGTTTTGCCGACAATTCGATCTAGCTACCACATGTGTCAGTCAATACAATATGAATAAATAATATAAATCATACCAACAATTTAATGTAGCAGTCTCATTTATCAGTCTATATGAGTCAATAACATAAGTTCTACCGACAATTTGATTTAACAATATCATCTGTCAGTATGTATGAGTCAATATAAACCGTCAACTTGGCCATCTTTTGATACCATTTATAATTGACTGCCTCGACGTTGAAAGACTGTCTGATTTAATGGAAATGTTGTTTTTAGTAAATAGACAATTGTTTTGCAGACAAAACAGTTTTAAGAAAACAATAAAGAAGTTTAAAGAAGAAACAAAAAAACATTCTATATTTTTCTTCTTTTAAAATCTATCATAATTTCTTTACTGTCTATTTCAGTTTCCTTTCCATTTTTTTTATTTCATTTCTTTTCTTTGTCTTCCTTCCCCATTTTCTTTTTGTCTGGTTTTCATCTTTAAGCAAGAATATTATAAGATAAAAGTAAACATATATTTGACAGTTCGTGAGGTAACTATACACATATTTTTTTCATATGGCTACTCGTTATTTTTTCACTTAGACATTGCTTATAACCACAAGTAACTTTTAATTAATGTTGAGTACCCTCAGTGAATAAGTACCCGCAAAGGATGAATTAAGATGGGCCTTGTGAGATTCATGTGTCTAGTTAAAAAGCATTTGCTTTGTATGTCTGTGCGTCTTATATATATATATATATATATATATATATATATATATATATATATATATATATATATATATATATATATATACGTATATATGCACACACACACACACACACACACACACACACACGTATAATATAATAATGTACGAATGCGTGTGTATATATGTGTGCAGGCATATGCACATATCTATTTATTTATCTACCTATCTACCCTCTCTCTCTTTCTCTCTCTTTCTCATATATAGACATACACACACACACACACACACACATATATACACACACACACATATACACACATATATATGTATGTGTGTATGTATGTAAGTATGTAGTTCAAATTTACAGAAAACAAAAGTTGAAGACAGGTGAAAGAATAACAAGCAGGTGTGTTAGTTTAACGCTTGGGAAGAATGGAAAAGTTTTTGACGTTTCGAGCCTACGCTCTTCGACAGAAATAAGTGAGGAGGAAAAAACGGAGAGAGAACAAGAAAAAAAAAGGAAAGAGAACAAAATGTGTGTGTATGTGAGTAAATGTGTATATATGTGTGTATCTTATGTATCTAAGTGTGTATGTCCGTATGTACAAGAACGTCTGAGCACATTGGTGCAAAAAGAGATGGAGAAAATATTACTCGAAATGTGGAGTATACAATAGAGAGGTTTATTGAAGTTGAAAATTTTCACAAAACTGTTGTTTCGAATAATCGATACCGTAAAAGTCAGAGTAAACAGTTTTGTGAAGTGTTTCACCTTCAATAAATCGCTATTTTATACTCCACATTTCGAGTACTTTTTTCTCCAGCTTGTTTTGCACCAATGTGCTCACACATACATACATACATACATACATACATGTACGTACATTCATACATACATACATACATACATGTACGTACATTCATACATACATACATACATACATACATACATACATACATACATACATGTACGTACATTCATACATACATACATGTACGTACATTAATACATACATACATATATACATACATATGTGCGTGCGTGCGTGTGTGTGTGTGTGTGTGCATGTGTGTGTGTGTGTGTGCGCGTGTGTGTGTGTGTGTGTATAGATTTAATAAGTTAAAATAAGCAAAAATGTGTCTTGAGGCTTGTTATTAATTGTAGAAATTACAAGTTTGCGACGAAGGCTGTGCTTTCTTCTTCTTCTTCTTCCTCTTCCTCTTCTTCTTCTTCTTCTTCTTCTTCTTCTTCTTCTTCTTCTTCTTCTTCTTCTTCTCTTTTTTTCTTTCTTTCTATCTTTCTTTATTTTTTCCTTTCTATCCTTCTTTCTTTCTTTCCTTCTTTCATTCAAGTTTGCGACGAAGGCTCTTTCTTTCTTTCTTTCTTTCTTTCTTTCTTTCTTTCTTTCTTTCTTTCTTTCTTTCTTTCTTTCTCTGATCAATCTTCCACAATCTCTATTCTTCTCCATCTCTTTCCTTGCACATTTTCGCCTGTAAGCGACAGCAATTATGATTGAAAGTAAAAAAAAAATTATTGGACCGAATCATAAAAATACAATAAAAATATGTTTTTTATATGTATATTATTTTCCTAATATAAATTACATACACACATACATAAACAAAAACAAGTGTGTGTGTATGAGTGTGTATACGCATATTTCAATTCATATATTTGTATAGCTATACAGACATATTTATAGTATGTGTATATTGTGTGTAACTATATGCATATGTATATGTGTTTGGACTACAAAACGTGAAATATATAATAATGATAATATTAATAATAATGATGATTATTATTGTTGTTGTTGTAGTTGTTATTATAAAAGAAAAATATAACAAAACAAGAAAGATTGTAATTATTAGTGTAAGAGAAACCGGAGCAAAAGCAATCATAAAAATAAAAATATTACCATCGATAAAGTTGGAAAAAAAAAATGTCTGATGTCAACATATAGACGTGTTTGCATGTATATACATACTTACAAACAGATATGTGTGTGTGTGTGCGTGTGTGTGTGTGTGTAATGTGTGCGCATGTTCGTGTGTATGTTTACATACATACATACATACATATATATATATATATATATATATATATATATATATATATATATATATATATATATATATATATATATATATATATATGTTATAAATATGTATGTATGTATACATGTATATATACATGTGTACATGGATGTAGGTATATATGTATATATATATCTGTACATACATGTTGGTATATATTTATATATATGTCTGTATATACTTTGTATGTGTTCGCTCGCGCCTATTTGTGCAGGTATGCAAAAAAAAAAAAGACAAGTTGAAAGAAAAGTTAACAGGATGTAGTAGTTTAACGCTCAAGAGTAATGGAAGAAATCTTTAACGTTTCGAACTTACGCTCTTTTGCAGTAAGAATAGTTGAGAAGAGTAAAAACAAACGTGTCTGAATTATACGGTCAAGGCATACTGAAGTAATCGAAAAATGATGAAGTTAGTTTGAGGCTAACAGACGCACGCAAGCACGCACACACATGCACACATATATTGCAACGCAAGCGTGGCTGTATGGTAAGAAGCTTGCTTCCTAACCACATGGTTCCGGGTTCAGTTCGACAGAGTGGCACCTTGGGCAAGAGTCTTCTACTATAGTCACGGGCCAACCAAAGCCTTGTGAGTGAATTTCGAAGATGGAAACTGGAAGAAGCTCGTGTGTATACACACACATGTATATATATATATATATATATATATATATATATATATACATGTCTGCATGTGTGCTTTGTATCCGTGTTTGTCTCTCCACACCGCTTGCGCGTACATCACCGTAAGCTAGCGATTCGACAGAAGTGACTGATAAAATAAGGATCAGGCTTAAGAAAAAGATAAGTCCTGAGGTCGATATATACGAGTAAAATTTCTTAATTGTAGTGCCCCAGCATGACCGCAGTCTAATGACTGAAAGCACTAAAAAAACGATATAAATACACACCCATATACAGATATACATTCGCACACACGTTCATGTATATTACATACATACATACATATATATATTTATATATATTCATTTAAAATACAGAGATGCGTGTAATAGGACATCTAACCCGCTAGAAATAGCAGCAAAAGACTACATACCACAAAAGTAGGGATAATTTCGAAAGGGAATGAAAAATAAAAAAAACATTTACCAATCTATATTCTGTACCATGGTTTCAAGTCAATTTTAGTAAGATAAAAATTATATATCTCACAAAGGTCGGACTATCATCGGCAGAATGACCAGACAACATGCGAGACACGAGTCAAATAGGGAGCATGGTTCGTGTTCGAATGTCTAATTTTCCAAATTTACCGCTTATTTGCGGTTTACCTATTCGGCAGTAAATACACAAATGTACTTTGTGTATATTTATATATATATATATTTGTGTGTGTATCAATGAGTGTGCAGATGTGGTTGTGTCACACTACTTGCTTTATGATGGTCTGCTTAGATCCTCCTAATTTGACGGTTTGGCAACAAAGAAGCTGATAAAGAGGTACCAGAATGAACAAGTAAGTGCTGGCGACAATTTAAGGTGGTACCCTAGTATGACCGCAGTTTGATGACTGAAACGTATAAAAGAGTAGAAAAATATAGAATTATATACACACACACATAAACCCACATGCACGCACGCACACTGACACACACACACACATGCATACATGCATACATATATATATATATATATATATATATGCGTAACTCTGAGAGAGTATGCGTGTGTATATATGTACGGAATGACACGCACACACATAAACAAAGAAAGACAAATGTGATATATATCTGTGTTAACCTAGTTTTTTTTTATGTGTGTGAGTGTGTGTGTGTGTGTCTGTTTGTTTGTATGTGTGTGTGCTGTGTGAAAGTGTATGTCTGTATGTATACATATATCTGATATTTCTACATAAAATATTTATATATGATATAGCATATACACACACACACACACACACACAGCGGACACAGATATTTACTCGTGAATAAGTAACACGTTCACAATTCAACACAGATACGCACATATACACAGTCGTACCCCATATATGGCTGAATGAGTGACCTCGTCTCTAAATGTCTAGACATGTTTTTTTTTTCCTTTCATAAACATTTTTGTATTTCATATTATCTTCCAGACATTTCATCTCTCTCCTTCTCTCTCCCTCTCTTAGTTTCATCTCTTTTTCTCTCTCTTACTTCCAAATCTTTTTCTCTCTCCTACTTCCATCCCTCTCTTTCTCTCTCTCTCTCTCTTATTGTCATTTCTCTCTCTATCTCACTCTCTCTCTCATTCCCTCACTCTCTCTTTCGTTTTCTCTCTTCTCTATATGTTACTTTCACCTCTTTTCCCCTCTCTCTGTTTATCACATCCTTATATCCACCTCTCTCTCCCCACTCTCTCCCTACTCTCTGTCCCCACTCTCTCTCTCCACTCTCTATCCACCTTCTCTCTCCCTCCATCTCGCCCCTCTTCCTCTCTCTGCTCCTCCTCTTTCCTTCTCTCTCTTTCACTCGTCTCTCTTTTGTTCTTCTCTTCTTTCCGTGCTACTTCAACTTCTTCCTCTCTTATTAGTTTTATTACCACCTCTTTCCCGCCCTTCTCTCTCTGATTCCTTCTCTCTCTGATTCCTTCTCTCTCTGATTCCTTCTCTCTCTGATTCCTTCTCTCTCTGATTCCTTCTCTCTCTGATTCCTTCTCTCTCCTCTTTCCCATTTTACTCTTATCTTCTTTCTTACACATCATCTACATGATTTCATCAGTTCATTTATATTCCTTCTCCTCACCCTTTTTCTCTTTCTCCGCTTCGCCCACCCCACCCCATTATTATTTCTGTCTCTCTTTTATTATAGTCTTTCCTTTATTGACTTCCTCTAAGTCGGACCTCTGACCCTTTCATTTCTCGTTTAACCTACTTCCTTTCGTCTTTCCTTCCTATCAACTTACCCACCCATTACCTACCCACCTACCCACCTACCCACCATCATTCGTCCTCCTTTCTTCACCACCCCTTCTCTCCTTTCCTTCATTTCGTCTCTAATCTTATCTATCTTACTTCTTCTACTATTTTCTTGCCTCTGTTTTCCATATCTATTTCCCAGTAACGTTTCTTCATTTGTTTTGTCATCATTTCTTCTTGTGATGAAAAGCTAATTGTTAGTCTTGGTCAGTGATTCTCAACCATTTAAAAAAATCTATGGAAGTCTTTCATTATTATTTTATTCCGGTGGACCCTCCATTGCCATTCGATTTTTAAAAACTAGTTTTATAGATTCTTCTTTCAAAATTCCTATTATGTTCTTCGCACATTAACTTATGTAGGTTGAATTATGTAAAACGCTAGAGAAAGAAATCTACATGTTGCAATAAATACATTTAAAGCAAAGGTTTTTCATGGGATCCTTATTATACTACTACGGATCCATGATTTACTATTTTGCTTGCGTAGACTCCCAAAAATCTAATATGGACCAGAAGGGTACCAGAAGGGTACCAGAAGGGTACCAGAAGGGTACCAGAAGGGTACCAGAAGACGGACCCGCTCCATAGACACTTCAAATTAACTAATTTCGTTAGTCGACTTTGACTGTGTTTCTTGGTCTGTGAATGATATTCGTCGGTGTGTGCAGCAATCTGTTGTATACCCAACTCTCCAAACTGACAGTGAACCGATGATTGGTACGTTGGAAACCTAAAATCGAAGAGAGTATTGTTCATCAGTGCCACATAAATCAGATACTTCTTATCAGAAGAGTACGTTCAACGACCATAGAACGGTAAGCTAAGTCTGTACTGCACGTTTGATTCTCGTCTGGAGTGTCGCTTTACGTATTACTCCTTGTACATCTGATAGCTAACCTCAGTCAAGAGTGCTTCTCAACCACGTTTTACCTATGGACCCCTTTGATTCCTATTTTACTTGGGTGGACCCTCAAAGCCATTTTATGTTTACAAAAAATTTATAATTTTATAATTGATTATTATTAGGAATTGTATTTAAAAAATGTTAAAATATTTTGTTTTGTTGAAGAATAATCAATTTATTGTTGATAAACTTTAACAAGAAAACCTTATATGGACCCCTAAAGGTCATATGGACCTGGGTTAAAAACCACTGCTCTACACGGTCTCCCAACCTGCTAGAAATCTCAGCTAAATCCTCCTCAAATCATAGTCTACTGTTTTAAAAAAAGATGAAACATATTGGATAACATGTATGCATTACTTTTTATGTTTGTTGGTTGCTTGATGCGGGATGCATTCGCCATGGAGCGGTGTTTTTAAGTACACTGGATTGTTGGCACTTTTATTTTAGTCAACATGTACTTAGAACAGTGTTTTGGATAAGTTACGAAGAGCCATCTCTTCTATTAATAGTTTATTACTCTATCAACTTAACTAAAAAAATGAGAGGATGTGTTATATACGTGTATGTTGAGTACGCTTAGAAAAACTAAAGGAGATATGAGTGGTTCTTGTGTCAGACAACCACCTCAAATTTGGCAACCCAGGAATTTGAAATGTTTGATGTTCGGTGATAGTGGTGTTCGATAATTTGCCAATCAGATAATGATGATGATGATGACGACGGCGACGACGACAACGAAGAATGGTGTTAGTTGTGGTGATGGTAGTGATGATGGTGGTGATGATGATGATGATGATGATGATGATGATGATGATGATGGTGAGGATGAGGATGCCGATGATGATAATGAGTAGGAGGAGGAGGACGACCACCACCACAATGATGTTGACGACGATGGTGTTAGTTATGATGATGATGGTAAGTCGGAGGAGGAGGAAGAGGTGGACGACGACGACGGTGTTAGTTGTGATGATGATGATGATGATGATTGCAGAGCCACCTTGTTGGTGGTACATCAAATGTGAGGTTGATATCAAAAGGGTGACATCTCAGAAGACGTAAAAAAAATAGTAATATTTTTCATTTATTTCAATTTCTATTTTTTTTATTTATTAATTTTTATTTTATTTATTAATTTTTTTTTTCATTTTGACAACTCAATAATTTTCAAAGAACAACTTGCAAACACAATGACTATTATATCTAAAACATGTGCGTAAGAATCAAAGAACATTCCAGAAGAAAGACAAGATTCGGCTCTAATTAAGTTGAACATTTGAAAGAATGAAGAAAAGTTGAAAGAAATGTAAACTAAGATGACGTGTTGAGGTATTTTTTTTTTTTTTTTTAGTTTTGTAATTAAATTAAATATTTAAACGACAAAATTAAAAGTAAAGAAACAAAGAAACAGACGAACAAATAGATGTAAAAAGCCAGCGACATTCATATAACAATTCAGAATTTTCAGGTTTTCTTGTAATTTTTCTGATTTCTCTCTTTACTTCTCTCTAACTAGCTTCTCCCCCCACTCTCTCTCTCTCTCTCTCTCTCTCTCTCTCTCTCTCTTTCTATCTATCTTGCTTCCCCTCTCTACCTCTCTCTATCTCGCTTCCTCTCTCTCGCTTCCCCTCTCTCTCTCGCTCCCCCTCTCTCTCTCACTTCCTCTCTCTATCTCTCTCTAGTCTCCTCTCTCTCTCTCTCGTCTCCTCTCTCTCTCTTTCTCATTTCCTCTCTCTGTCTCTCTCTCGTGTCCTCTCTCTCACTTTCTCTCTCTCGCGCGTGCTTTATCTCTCTCTGTATCTCACTTCCTCTCTCTCTTTATCTATCTCACCCCACTCTCTCACTTCCTCTCTCTCACTTCCTCTCTCTCTCTTTATCTATCTCGCCCCCCTCTCTCTTAATCTCTCTATTCTGTCCCAAGTTTCATTTTGCTTTGCTTAATAGTTATCCGTTTAAATTAAGGCTTTCAAATAGGTTGAATCTTGAAGATCAGACTAAATGTTTTAGCTCTTCACGTAAAGCGTTTATTACATATGGGACAGCTTTCATCTTTAATGTCACATCTTTCAACGTTTCTTTTGTGATGCCTGTTGCAAGACACAGCTACAGCTAGCTTCCTCAAGAACAACTGTTTATAGATGTTTAAAATAATAGAATTTGTAGTCATTGAATTAACCCCTTCATTCCATAGCCGTGCAAAATTCTGTCTAATAATGAGAGTAAATAATAATTAGAATTTGCATTTATCCTGAAGATATATATATTTTCATATATGTGTACCATAATACTATTAACTAGTTGAGAGTATGCAACTTTTACAAAAGAAAAAAAGCACTTATTAAAATATTCGTTGTCCAGAAAGTCTTTAAATATTCTAACTTTGATATATTTTTATCAAAATGTGGTTATCATATTTTCTTTATGAACTGCAGAAAGCTAATTTTAACTCGCTGGGAGATGAGTTGCCTCTCTGACAATCCCTTCTCTCTCGCTCCTCTCTCTCGCTCCTCTCTCTCGCTCCTCTCTCTCGCTCCTCTCTCTCACATACGCTTCTTTGTGCTACTTTCTACAGACATATCAGTAAACACATTTCTCCAAATTATAAGTTTAAACCAGCGTCAACCAAATTATGTTGATTCCAGAATTCTTTCATAGTTGTCGGTTGTTTCTGACGAAACAGAAAGCTGATGAAGAAAGGTGGTTTAATTTACTTACGTCGTTTGTATCAGACATAAACTCATCTTATTTTCTTTTAACTAAAGTATCTAATTGTTGTGTGCTATGTTTTAAACGAAATAACTAGTAAAGGAGACTGCTACAGTACAATATAAAGGCTGTAACATGAAATCTGTTATATATTTTCGATAGATAATTCCTTTGCTGAGATCACCACTGTTTTTGTGTTATTGGTGCTTATATGATGAACGGGAGAAATATTACTTCATATCTCTGTATCTATAATTGCGTGTTTATACATGTTGTTAATACTAAAATGT
This sequence comes from Octopus bimaculoides, assembly GCF_046866305.1. NCBI lineage: Eukaryota > Metazoa > Mollusca > Cephalopoda > Octopoda > Octopodidae > Octopus > Octopus bimaculoides. Next base: position 33,736,747 of record NC_142948.1, on the reverse strand, counting down.
AAGCACACGTACACACATACGCACTCAAACGCGCGCGCGCGCGCACACACACGCATGCATATTGTGATACACTAGGACATTTTTGAAATTCGTTTACTAAGTAAGTTTACGTAATGGTTGCATTTCCTATTATATATTACGCAAACCTGAAACGTACATATTAAATGAGTTAAAAATACTCCTATTTGGTCTGATTCCATTATCACAATTATATGTATATGTATGTATGTGTATGTATGTATATATATATATATATATATATATATATATATATATATATATATATATATATATATATATATACATACACATATATATATACATATGTATGTATGCATATATATATAAATATATTATATATATATATATACATACATACATACATAAAAGCGGGCCCCTATACTATTTGGTCTGATTCCATTATCACAATTATATGTATATGTATATATGTGTATGTATGTATATATATATATATATATATATATATATATATATATATATATATATATATATATATACATACACATATATATATACATATGTATGTATGCATATATATATAAATATATTATATATATATATATACATACATACATACATAAAAGCGGGCCCCTATACTATTTGTTGAATCATTTATTAATTATATTGGAGTTAAATGAGACTTCAAATTTCACCAATGCGTATACATCCGTATATATGTATGCCTGTGTTCTCTATTTATATTCACAGCGGCCTAAATTCTGTTGTTGTTTATCCTTTACATTCCGTTCATATGTCGTTGAACAAATAGAGATCGATAAAATAAGCAACAAATTGCAATAAGTACTGGAGATCGATACCATCAACTAAATCTTTTATGGATGGTGCTCCAGCATGACCGCACTTCAGTAACTAAAACCGAGAAAAAAATATATGAGAAGTAAAAAAGCCTAATCAACAATGAAAACAAAGCAAAACTTAAGGCTCAAAGATCTGCTGCGAATGGTCAGTATTCTGGTCCTGGAAGACTGGGCAAAAAGGAAGTGAGTCATGGTAGATGTTAGAAATAAGTCATAATGCCTGGAGGACAGGATGACTGACCGCTGCAGAGATGGATATCATTTGATTGGTATTCGATGTGTGGTGACTAAGTAGTTTACTAGATATGTAGACTTTACGGTTAATATGAAGTAACAATAGACCATTTTATATGTCTGACTAACCACTCTCGACAATGATGCAATACATTGAAAAGTATCAACTGTATTTATGTCGTTCATATGTCCTGGACAATGTGTGTGCGCGCGCGCGTGCGTGTGTGTGTATTATGGGGTGAGCTGGCAGAACCGTTAACACGCCGGGCAAAATGTTTAGGGGCATTTCGTTCGTCTTTACGTCATCAGTTCAAATCCCACCGTGGTCTACTATGCCTTTATCCTTGTCAAACGATGCTGGGGGGACAAACACAGACACACAAACATATACGCACACATACGTATATATATATACATATATACGACGGACTTCTTTCAGTTTCCGTCTACCAAATCCACTCACAAGGCTTTGGTCGGCCCGAGGCTATAGTAGAAGACACTTGCCCGAAGTGTCAGGACTTGTACCTCAGAGGGTAACTTTCTAGGTGCAATCCCATGGTCGTTCATGACCAGAGAGGGGTCTTTACCCTATACCCTCTTTTACACTGTGCATATAGTGGACACATATACTGTACATACAATATAGGTGTGTAGATAGCAGTAAAGTCTACAATGTATCTATACACTGACAACCCTCAGCAATCAACCAGAACCTATCGTTTCAGCGCTGTTACATCATAGATAGAATGGATCCTGTTGAAGGTGCCCTAGGTGCAAGGTGGTGGTGAATGTTAAACCAGGCGATGAATTATGGGAGATTGGCAAAGAGTCAATACAACTGTTGCAAGGCATTTGGTTCAGCGTTCTTATAATTCCGCTAATCCAAACTGGAACCTTTTTTTTATCTACTCCCAAGAGGGGACGATTGGCAAGTTGACTGTGAAAGAATTTGAAGCGCAGATGGACGAAACAAACACAGTGAGTTATTTTATCTGAAACACCAACGGCTCTGCTAATTCGTTATCTCATAGGCACTTGGATTGCATAAACATACAATTGCATAAAAAACATAACCGCAAAGCCTAAAATTTTTATGACCATCGGCGGAATTTGAACTCAGTACGTAAAGCATGGGAGCAAATACTGTAAGGTATTTTGTCTGACGCTATATTCTGGCAACCCTTCATTAATAAACTCACTTATAAAATAATCTTTTCTACTATAAACCCTGAAATTTTGCATCGACAACCCCAGCATATGACTAGCACTTAATTGTATCGACCTTAAAAAGGTGAAAGGCAAAGTCAACCTCAGCTAAATTTGAACTCAGAACGTGAAGCCGGATGAAATACCACTAATCATTTTGTTCGATGCCATAACGATTCTGCCAGCTCGCCGTTTTGCACACTTATAAAATAATGAAATAATATAAACTAGTTTCTAACCTCAACAAATTTCATATAGTAAGTTCATCGACTTTGGGAATGATCTGAACCCGGGACGTTGAGTGGAAGCGCTACGGTAACAACACAGTAAACTGTTAGGCATAAGTGCGAGAACTATTGAAAACCTAGTTTTTCAGGAGGATATTTAAAGGTTTTTTTATTGTCCTCCGCCCTAAAAAGAATTTTAAGGAGTGCACTTGTACACTCTGTTCCCGAGCCTATAAAAGATCCTTTTCCAGTTATAGAGTCTCAAAGAACCGGTTTGCGTAGCGCTTATACCCGTCACCCCACATTTCCTGGACGGGACGGGACGCCAGTCCGTCGCAAGATCACTCATTTTGGCCGGCTGAGTGAACTGGAGCGACGTGAAATGAAGTGTTTTTGCTCAAGAATACAACGCGTCGTGCGGTCCAGGAATCGAAACCACAATCTTTCGCTCTTCAGTCCCACACCCCAACCTCTAAGCTACCCGCCTCTCAAGCCTATGTTGTTAGGTATTTTAGTTCGACGCTCTTCGTAGCTATTGAATATGATTTCTAAAACTGAAATTGAACCTGGGTGAAGAGTAGAGGCAGTGGTTATTGTATCATATTCTGCTAGCTACTTAACTGGGTTTGAACACCTAACTCCGTTTCGTAATGCACTGAGCATAGCAAATCTGCTAGGTTATTGACCTGAAAGCTAACTGTGGGATAACAATTACGTTCATTGGCAGATGCACGCACAAGCATAGACACAGACACAGTTACGCAATCCCCCCGCCCCGCACCGCGCATTCACACATGCACACAGACATTCATAAATACACAACCTCCAGAATGCATATTAGCACAAACACATACACTCATATGTATGTATGTCTGTCTGTCTGTCTGTCTGTCTGTATGTATGCGTTCTATCTATCTATCTATCTATCTATCTATCTATCTATCTATTATTTGTATGTGTGTGCATCTATGGAAGTAGGTGGGTAGGTAAGTGGTAGCTATGTATGCCTGAGAGAGAGAGGGGGAGAGAAAGAGACAGAGAGTGTGTGTGTGTGTATGTGTGTGTATGTGTGTGTATGCGTGCGTGTACGCGCGCGTACAGACGTACTAACCTATAGATTCCAAAAGAAATATTTGTAAACACTGACCTATCAGTCACTCATTTAATCCAGCCAGCCAACCAGCCAACCATCCCTCTACCCACCCACCCATTCATCCTTACATCTATCTGACTGTCTGGCTGGCTGTCTGTCTATCTACTTTCCTACCTACCTGCATACATACATACATACATAACTACCTTCCTATCTATCTGTCTGTCTATGTATGTATGTATGTATGTATGTATGTATCTATCTATCTATCTATCTATCTATCTATATATATATATATATATATATATGTATATATATATATATATATATATATATATATATATATATATATATATATATATATATATATATATATATATATATATATATATATATATTGCTGTCGTTCTGTCTTTCTATCTTTTGTGTGCATGTATAATGACTGTGTGTGCGTGTTCAGGGAGAAAGACAGACAGAGAGACACAGAAAGAGAGAGCGAAAGAGGGGGGAGAGAGACAGACTGACAGACAGACAGCGGTGCGCGTGCGTGTGTCTTTGTGTATGTGTCTTTGTTGAGCTGTTTCCGAAGATTCTGTCCCATAACGAAAAATTGAGTGACAGAAAAAGAAATATTGAACAAAGAAATGTCTATAAGAATTAGATTACCCCGGAGAGGCAGACGAGTGGAAGGCAGAGAAACTAGTGAGGAAGAGAGAGAGAGAGAGAGAGAGAGAGATAGAGAGAGAGAGAGAGAGAGAGACACAGAGAGAGAGAGACAGAGACAGAGATGGAGAGATAATGGATGAGTATGTGTGTGTATATGAATTTTCGAGTGTATACCAATATTTTTTGTATGTATATATATATATATATATATATATATATATATATATATATAGAGAGAGAGAGAGAGAGAGAGAGAGAGAGAGAGAGAGTCAGTGAGTGAGTGGTGGATGGAAAAAGAGGATGGTTGAGAGACAGACAAAGTATTCGATAGATCGATTGAATTGATTAATTAATGAAATGATTGATTGATAGCTAACAGAAATGGGGTGGGGACCAAGATATTGAATTGAGGAGACAAAAACACTAAGTGTATATATGAGAAAGAGAGAGACAGACAGAGAGAAAGAGAGAGGGAGGGAGAGTGAGAGAGAGAGAGAGAGAGAGAGAGAGAGAGGAGGGGTGAGTGATTGAATAGAAGAAAGGAGGAAGTAGGAAGTAGTGGAAGACGAAAAGATGAAAGGACTGATAAAGAAAGGAAGAAAGAATTTCGAGAAAGTGAACTAGTTCAGAACCAATGAATAAGATCGGTGAATAACCGATGTCGTAATACAATTCAATGCTATATATCACACAGACACACTTTACTACTAGTCATTTCGTCGTATCTCTCCCCCTCTCTCTCCCGCCCTCCGACTCTCTTTCCTTCTCCCTTTATATATATATATATACATACACACATACTTATATTCACACATTTATATATGTACATATGTGTGTATCAATATATATATATATATATATATATATATATATATAAATATATCAATATATATAAATAGGATGACACGCAAATTCGTGAAGCGTTCCATATTTTTATCACGGTGGTGCACCAGCATGACCGCAGCCACTTGGCTGAAACACAAATAAAAATATATATATATATATATATACACATAAATATATTTGTATGTATGTATGTATATATGTACATATGTACATTCACACACAAGGCACAGTCGCACATATACATATAACGTTTACCCTCCGTCACATAATCACAGAATAAGCACAAACACACACACACACACACAAATACATACATACACACATACGCATACATAACGTTTAGTTCCCTCTCATAATCACAGAATAGACACAAAGACACAAACACACACACACAAATACACATATACACACGCACGCGCACACACACATATATAAACACACACAAACACACAGACATAAACATGCAGAGTCACTGACACGTACAGGTAAACAACAGAAGCGTGCTTAAACACACGGACATACACGCGCACACAAACATACAGACACACACATGCATGCACACACATACACACCGGTGTACCTACTAACCTTGTATCAAGTGGAGGTGACTCAAATATAAATCCATTATTACATAATGCATACACACGGCTCTGGCGTGCGTATATAAACTTATGTCTACATACACGCAAACATATACGCTCGTGTTTTCTTATAGCAATATACCATGCACACGCGCCGAAAATTAACCTAGCACACAGATATCTGTGTGTATGTGTGCATATATATATATATATATATATATACACACACACACATATGTATATCATCATCAACATCATCATCTTCATCATGATCATCATCAACTTCGTTGTCGTCGTCGTCGTCGTCGTCGTCATCATCATCATCATCATCATCATCATCATCATCATCATCATCATCGTCATTGTCGTCGTGGGACAGTGATATACACTGATAAATATACACAAAGACTGCCCTCTCCACAATCACACACACACACACACACACACACACACACACACACACTGTCTCTTGGCACTACTAACCCATACACGTTAATATACAGACATATAGACTTACCGATATACGATATACGCACGTACACACACACTGAGTACCACTGACATATGCATACCTGCGTGCACACGGTATAAACGTATTAGGTACATACATACATACATACATACATATATACACTTTCCCACTTAAATATTAATAAATATAAGCACAAACGTACACACTATTCCATAACGATATAAGCTGAAGCACACCCTGCCTTGTACTGTTTCATTTCAGCCACATACAGTCACATTCCATACTATGTACCCAACCACACACACGACCACACGCTACCAGACAGATACTACCACGCACACACACATGTAGACGCAAGCATGCATGCACATACATACAAACACGCACAGACTCATACACACGCAGAGACTCCCCACACACACACAGACACACACAAGCCGATACACATATACATACATACGTACACACACACACACAGATACATACGCAGAGACACGCACAAACCCAAACACACGTACGCACATACTCGCACACACACACACACACACACACACACACACACACACTATTTCTACATATATTGCGAAATACAAGCACATACACACACTACCATATACGCACTGCCTCACTCAACCATGGACACAATGCAACACACTACGTCTTACCACACATACATATATACTAACACAAATGCTACCATACACAACCACTCATATACTACTACATACACACATACACTGTCATAAACAATCTCACATATACTGTCACATTCACACGCAACTTCAAGCACACTACCACACGCACACAATACCATATACAACCTCAACACATTCGCATGTACAGACACCACCATACACTACCTGACACATACTACAACGCATACTACACTACAACATGCACTACAACAAACCACATCGCCCGTTTCACATACACAGACACGACTGCATGCACATTACATGCCTCACGCTTTCCTATACGCTACCTCACACACACACACACACACACGCACACTAACATATGTGTAACTGCTCACACTACAACACTTACTACAGCACACGTTGGGACTAACTCATTCATACACACATTACAGTATTACACACATCCGAACACACACAGACAGTGACACATCAGTGATCAATATTATCCAACAAACACTATTGGGTAATATGAATCACGTGACCTCTCTACCTTGGACACTCTTTTCTTTTAGTATTATTTCTTTCTCTACTTGGAATCGATAGTTCTAACTCTTGATGTCATTAACGCTGTTGTTGTTGTTGTTGTTGTTATGATTCTTGTTATTACTTTTGTGGTGGTACATGTTATTATTGTTGTGATTATTACTGTTGTTGTTGTGGTGGTGGTGTGATGTGGTGGAGGTAGTAGTTATTGGTATTGCCGTCCTGTTAATTAGGAGTGTTGTTACGGACATTGTGGATACTACTGATCATTACTGATAGTGTTCTGATTATTACTCTATGGTTATCATCGATGTTGTTATTACTCTTGTTTGGGTTATTACTGATGTTGTTGTAGTTATTACTTGTAGTGGCTATTTCTGACATTACTTCGGTTAATACGGTTATGGTAGCGACGGTGATTACTGAGGTAGTGGTTATCACAGATGTTGTAGAGGTTATTACTGATGTTGTAGTGGTTATTACTGATGTTGTAGAGGTTATTACTGATGTTGTAGAGGTTATTACTGATGTTGTAGAGGTTATTACTGATGTTGTAGAGGTTATTACTGATGTTGTAGAGGTTATTACTGATGTTGTAGAGGTTATTACTGATGTTGTAGAGGTTATTACTGATGTTGTAGAGGTTATTACTGATGTTGTAGAGGTTATTACTGATGTTGTAGAGGTTATCACAGATGTTGTAGAGGTTATTACTGATGTTGTAGAGGTTATCACTGATGTTGTAGAGGTTATTACTGATGTTGTAGTGGTTATTACCGGTGTTGTAATGTATGTATATTATAACTGATACTGCAGTGTATTACTTTTGCTGTGATAGTGGTTATTTCTATGTTTTGGTGGTCATTACTGCTGTGAAGCGGTGTATATTGCTGTGGTTGTTGTTTTGGTGGTTATTACTCTCATGTGATGGTTATTACAGTTGCTTATTTTGGCTGCTATTGGTTTGGTGGTTATTAGTGTTACGCCGTTTCGCTGGTTTATTGCTATAGCTGTTCTTCTGGTCGTTTTTACTCTTACTGTTGCTGTAGTTATTATTGTAATAAATGCTCAATTACACTCTTATACCATTTGGTTGGTTTAGAGACAAAAAACCTCCCTGCACCCGTTTTCAATATCATCCACATTGTTGATCCTCACTCCACGCAAGAAATCATCCGTGGCTCGGAAAAGATGGTAATTTGATGGTGCAAGGTCTGGACTGTAGGTAGGGTGAGGAAGCACTTCCACACCCTCAAGTTTTTACTTGGTTACTTTGGCAGAGAGTACTGGGGAATTGTCATGCTGTAGGAGTGCACATCTTCGATTGAGCAATGCCAGGCAGAGACTGCTTTCAAAGCAGCATATACTCGCTGCAGTTGTTGAGCATAAAGGTTAGCACTCACAAGGCTCATCTGAGACAAGCTCAAAGTTCAACACTCTTCGAAATTCCACCAAACACATAACATGACGTCCTGTTTAAATCGCATTTGTTTGATAACAGATTCTGAAGCCTGTCCGGAATGAAGCCACTGATCTTTCTTATTAGGATTACGAAAGTAGATACATTTTCAACCCCAGTAACGATTCAACGCCCAAAACAGGTATCTCGAGGATTTACCAGCAGTTGTTTGCAAACGTCCACACGTCGATGAACCTAGTCAAGGTTGTGGTCAATGAAGAGAGTAAACGTGATGCCAATAGTAACCGGTGCACATGGAAGTATCGGCACTCAACTACCAACATGGCACAAAAAGATTGGTACAAATGAAAAGATAGAAAACCTACAAAAAGCAGCATAGCTTGGAACTGCAGGAAGCGTAACCAGTATATATGCATATATATATATATATATATACACATTTATATATACCTATATACATATACATATATGTATATATACATATATATATATAAACATGTATATATATATATATATATATATATATATATATATATATATATATATATATATATATATATATATATATATATATATATATAATAAATGAGTATATGCATATATACGTACATGTATGCGCATACCTACATCTACCTGTATATATAGATGCATATCTGGGTACAGGACGTTGCAAACAAAACGTAGACAAAAAAATAATAACCAGAGTACAGAAAACACACAGGCCACAAAGAGGGAGAGAGATGTGTGAGTAAGTAGTTTTGTATAAAAAAAACAGTTATATATTATATGCATAATCAATGTATGGAAATACGTATATTAATGATTATGTGTTTTGTTGTTATTATCTAATCCCCTAAAACCCGATGAGTTGGCAGAATCGTTAGCTTTGCAGCATTTCATCGGTCTTTACGTTCTGGGCTCAAATTCTGCCGAGGTTGACTTTGCCTTTCATCCTTTCGAGGTCGATAAAGTAAATACCAGTTGAACACCGGGATTGATGTAATCTACTTATCCGATCCCACAAAATTGCTGGCCTTGTGCCGTAATTTGAAATCAATATTTTCTACGCTAACTAAAGACTGATGTTTGTACGGAGAGTAAAACAAAACGACATTGAGGATTCTTAAATATAATTACTATCATTTTTCTGGTTGTTGTCAACAGTAACAAAAAGGATATAAAAAGCTGTTGTGGATGTAAGGATTAACTCTTCACTTTTTAAAATATTATCTCAGAGGATTGTCAATGGAAGTCCTGAAATCTAATTGCTTGGATTGATTATAATAAAAGCATTTGATAATATTCCACGCAAGCCCAATAATGCAACCCTTTGAAATAAAACAGAATAGTTTCAATAGTTAATTTTTTTAAAGCCAATACAAATAGCCCCTCTTTATCCCATTCTCAATATTTCTGTTTCTCTCTGTTTCTCTCTCTCTCTCTCTCTCTCTCTCTCACACACACACACACACACACACACACACACACACACACACACAATCTCTCTCTCTCTCTCTCTCTCTCTCTCTCTCCCTCTCTTAATACACGCACCTAAGAATTCATACAAATACACACTCACATATATCCTCTTCTCTCTCTCCATCCCTTCCTTTCTGTTTCTCTCTCTCCCCCTCTCTCTCTCTTACTCTCTCTCGCTTTCAGTCTCTCTCAAAAAATGCTTGTAATTAGTTATTAAATCTTCCACTGGAATTTTAATAACTACTAAAATCAGTATAAACCGAATTATCTTCTAACGAGTTTCTTTTTCCATATAATTGTTGTTTCATTGTTCTTCCTCTCTTGCTCTAAATAGATGAAGAATTATGACCGAACATTTTATCACTTCCCTCCATCGAACCATTAATTCAAAGGAACGAGAGTGAGCTCTTTGAAATGACACTGACCTTGACAATAGAATTGCGAGTTTGGTCCAGATAAATGTCTTAAAACTTCTGCCAAAAGTATGCATCATCGGCAAATTTCACAAATGTCCTTGATGATTTGGCAGAAAAAAAAAAAAAAAGGTGAAGTATTGAGTTAATTCCCTTCTGCAGCGACCACCTGGTCATGAATCAGTACCAACCCGTGTGCGTGTATTAGGACGTATTAGTGTACGATATTGGTAGTAATATAAAGTGGTGCAGTTTGGCAATATTGGTTTCAAATTTTGGCACATCTCCTTGAGATCTACGTTAAGGCTACGCGTGTCTGTGGAGTGCTCACGTTGATTTCACGAGCAGGCTGCTCCCTTGATCAGATCAACTGGAATCTTCGTTGTCGCAACCGAAAGAGTGCCAGTCATATATGTATGTATATATGTATGTATATATGTATGTATATATGTATGTAATGTATGCATTAGTTGACCAATTTCTAGTAAAACAGTATAACATGTATTTACTGATGAAATTCATTTAGCAGAGTAAAATTTATTAACGTTTCTGACTTCACTATGTCTTCAACTTTCGCCTTTTCTAGACGTGTGTATGTGTGCGTGTTTGTATACACACTCATGCTAACACATAACAATACATGCACATACATACATGCATACATACATACATACATACATACATACATACATACATAACAAACGTATGTACAGAACCTCATACGCACGCACAAGTCTCTACCGCCACCACTCTTCCATACTACCACTATCACGCGCGCGCGTGCAGCAACCTAAATTCATAATCTGTTTATGCAATGAATACCAAGTAATGAAATATGGGTCACATGTTACGACATTCATTGTAAATGTGGGTCACATGTTATGATTTACATTGTAAAGGAACCTGGATATTTTTAGTAATTTCATGTCTATTTTTATTTTCAATAGGACTAACCTTCAACATACTTTCATAACACATTATCTGCTAGGGCTGTGTGAGAAAAAAACAAAAAAAAACAACAAAAAAAACAACTCATGTGTCATATGTAATACTTGTACGGCTTTGCAGTCTATATAAACATGTTAGAATAGTAACCAGATCTTAGATCTATAAATTTAAAATAGAATTACTTAAAAAGTGATTGTCCTACAGATAATGTATTTCTAAGATATGAAAATAGATAGGCATCTCAGGTCAACTAGGATTAAACAGCAATAACCAGATTTACTATATAGTAGATTTAATACATATATGTTACACTATTTTGACATACATAGGCGCAAGAGAGGCTGTGTGGTAAGAAGCTTCACATGGTTCCGGGTTCAGTCCAACTGCGCGGCACCTTGGGCAAATTTCTTCTAGTATAGCCTCGGGCCAATCAAAGCCTTGGTTGACGGAAACTGAAAGAAGCTCGTCGTATGTGTGTGTGTGTGTGTGTGAGTGAGTGAGTGTGTGTATGTATGTATGTATCTCTGTGTCTGTGTTTGTCCCCCTTACCACCATCGCTTGACAACCGATGTTGGCGTGTTTACGTTCCCGTAACTTAGTGGTTCGAAAAGAGACACCGATAGAATAAGTACTAGACTTCCAAAGAATAAGTCCTGGGGTCGATTTCTTCGACTAAAGGAGGTTCTCCAGCATGGCCGCAGTGAAATGACTGAAACAAGTAAAATAATAAACGAATAAAAGAAAACTAAATATTCTCTATGTACAATACAACAACGACCCGCTAGAAAATGGCAGACAAACACTCTTGCCCTGTCGTTTTTAAAAAGGAAGTATACATGAGATGAAGTATACCTTTTAACATAAGTGTGGATCATATATACGTACACACACACACACACACACACATATATATATATGTGTGTGCATATATATATATATATATATATAGTTCCGAAGGGAATCATTTCTATGTACTTAAATGCTTTCCGAAATAAACATACACTTCATTTTAACAGCTACGAGGAATCTATAAAACGTTGCACAAGCACTCAGCTCTGAGTGTACTGCTTCACTTAACAAAAACAACTGTGATCTAACGAAGTTAATTACGTAACTCCTGTTTTCTTCTCATTTAATAATTCATATTCTTCTTTGCAAAAGGCGGCGAGCTGGCAGAATTATCAGCACTCGGGCAAAAGTGTTCAGTAGCGTTTCGCCCGTCTTTACCTTCCGAGTTCAAAATCCGCCGAGGTCGATTATTCCGTTCATCCTTTTGGCATCGATAAAAAATGTAAATCGATTTACCAACTCTTCTAAAACTGCGGGCCTTGTGCTGAAATTTGATACCAATATTATCTTTGTCCTCACTTAACAAGTCATTCTAAACCATATGTATGTCTGCTGAGTTCTAACAACTAGTTATTAGTATCGCTATGTCTAAGCGAAATCCTAATACATATACATACATACATATGTGCGTATATAATTGTACATATATATATATATATATATATATATATATATATATATAAAGAGAGAGAGAGAGAGAGAGAGAGATACATACATATGTGTGTGTGTATATATTCTACAAGCTGCTTCTCTCTCTCTCTCTCTCTCTCTCTCTCTCTCTCTCTCTCTCTCCTACTCTGTTTATATCTTTAGTATCGTCCTTTACTTTTCTAAATACGTGGCCCTATCTATCTCTGTTAAAACCGATCTCTCTCTCCCCTTGCATCCCTTTCTGTCTCTCTTTCTCTGTCTCTTTGTTCTTATACGCCATCTTCACTTTACACAAAATACGCCATATTGATTCCACAAGCAGATAGCTCTTAGTGACATAATCGGTTCCATCTTGCTTCAAACTAAGCACATACACAATCATACAGACACTTCACTTATTCACACACACACACACGTGTGTGTGTGTGTGTGTGTGTGTGTGTGTGTGTGTGGACGATTGAGAGAAAGAAAATGTGCATGTGTCTACTAGTTAAACGGTACAGTTGATATATCTGGAGCGTTTGAATGTCACCTTTACTGAACGAATGACTATGCACACACACACACATGCACACGCGCACGCACGCACACACACACACACACACACACACACACACACACACACACACACACACACACACATTCATAAATTCATACGTACACATTACCACACATGAATGAATATGTATGTGCCAGCGCGCGCGTGTGTGTATATATGAGTGTGTATATATGTATATATATATATATATATATATATATATATATATATATATATATATATATATATATATATATATATATATCAGTGTGTATATTTATATTTGTGTGTATATTATATGTGTGTAAGTGTGTCTACACATACCGAAAGAGAGAGAGAGAGAGAAATGGGCAGAGAGAGTGACTGAGAGACAAAAGATAGGTTGATATGAGTATGTGCGTACAGAGATGTGTATTTACGACTGTGTCTGTTTGTCGGTACGAGTGTGTGTATGTCTGTACAAGTGAGAGCATTTTTACGACTGGTAAAGATACGCTAGCTGAAGTGTTAGTACGTCTTAAAGTTCATGGAAAGTATTTTGACACCTGTTTGTAATCTAAATATATTAATTAAATTAATAATATGAAGTGTTGCTAATTGCTAGACTCGAAACTGTGAATAAGACGTCATCAAAGCTTTACTTCAATTGAATGCCACACACTCTCTTTACAATAAAGTTATCTATGAACTATTAGCATGGCTGACACTAGATTCCACTTCAAGTTCTTCTTGATGTTCTCCAATAATTGTCTGCGATTCAGCTTCCGCATAGTTTCTGTCAACCAAATTTCATTCCCAAGTGTTTCATCAACGAGTCTGTGTGAGAAAGCATATGCCCGAAGTTCAACGTACTGAGATCAAATCCCAAACCACTTCGTCGGCAAGCCAACTTCTTGACCACACAGCTAGGAAATGGTTTGGTCTAACTGGAATATCAGTTGTGTGGACTGCATATAGTCGTTTGGTCGCCTGAGTGAGTATCGATCAGAGTTGAGCAACAACATCAGCAACAACAGTGATAAAACAGCATAAATAAATATCAATATCATGTACATCAATAACAACATCAACAACAAATCAGCAACAAAAAAAACTGACACTCTTTCGGTTACGATGTTGACCAGGGTTTCAGTTGATCCGATCAACGGAACTTCACGTGAACATGGCTGAGCACTCCACTGACAACGGAGTCCTCGGAGAGATTCAACGTGACTCAGAATGTGACAACGCTGGCCTTTTGAATTACAGGTAAAACTCATTTTAACCAGATAAATGAACCGAAACAGCGGGAAATAAAGTGTCTTGCTCAAGGACACAACGCACCACCGGGAATCGAACTCAGGACCTTACGATCGTGTGTGGAATACCCCAACCACTGAGCCACGCTCCTTCACATGTAACAATAACAACACATTTGACGCTCCTTCTGATAAGGGGTGCACCCAGGCTTCAATGACACACTTATGATAACTGCATGAAACTACGGTACGGATGTAATTGTGTAGTTACCTCTTTTCACACACACAAAGCAACATCTTGACAACAGGCTGTGCACCTATACACGCACACTATCGTATGCGTTTGGCCCCAAGGCGGTGTCGAAGTACGGCCACCATCCAACGAGTGAAACAAGTACGTATTAAAATATATTTTTCACCCTTATTATTTAAATTTTCATATATATATATATATATATATGTATATATATATATATATATATATATATATATATATATATATATATATATATATATATAAAACGTTGTTTTTTTTTTTCTTGTGTTTGTTCTTCGTTTTATATATATATATATATATATATATATATATATATATATATATATATATATATATATATTTATAAATGTATGTATGCATATATATATACACACACATATACCCATATATATATATATATGCATATACATATATATACATATATATATATATATAAATAAATATATATATATATATATATATATATATATATATATATATATATATATAGTCGCTCACACACACACACACACACACGCGCGCACACATATATGCGCACGTACATGCATACATGTTTGTGTGTATGTGTTCATTGACCGACAACACAGCGTTAAGGAGAGCATTTGATTAAGTATGTTTGTTCTGTCTGTGTGAAGTCAAAAGAAGTGAAATTAACTGTATATAGATAGGTAAAGGTTGAAAAACAGAGCAGCAGCAAAGCAGAAACGACAAAATATCAATAACAGACACAGCTATCAGTTATAAAATTCACCACTAATACTGATAGATGTTTGTCTAAGACAATCAATACATAATTTTATACCCTCCTTTCCCATTGCATGTCTATATGGGTGTGTAAGTAACGATACATAGATACATACATACATACATACATCATTTCCTGTTCTCTTGTCATTATATAATCTCTTATTACGCTCTGTACTCGATTAACACTTTTCTCTGAAGCATAGGTATAGATATATTTATATGTATATGTGTGTTTGCGTACATATACATATATGAGACAACAGTGGATAATCTAAGAGAAATTCATTTATTATTTTTAGCAGGTTGAATGACCATACAGAAGCTCTCTAGTTGACAGTATTAATATAGTTTAATATGTTTTTGCTAATAACACATCATATCGTATAACATATCTTTATGTATATTTTCGTATTTCGAAGTAAGTAGTAATATTACAATTAACACTTTTTTCAACATATTAACGGTTACTGAAACATCGTATGTTTCATATTTGCTAGCAGCACCTGGGGAAATTCTACATTTGTTTTGAAAACTGTATGATGGATGAGAATTTAATGAGAACCACGAAATAAATAATTTCTTTTGAAATTGTGCTTTTTTTTTGTCTTTTTCATCTGAAACAAACGATATACAAGTTCACACAGGTTGTAATTGAAGGCACAGTCGGAGGAGAGAACATATCCGAAAGCTTTAGCCTTTATTAAACACTTGTCATTCTTCTACCTTAAGAGGTGCTATCTATTATTTTTCACTTTACCTCAAGAAATGAACTATCTTATCTATGAAAGGAAACAGAAGACAATCTATCTTTTGTATTACTCTGCTTATATCCAGCCAGTCAGTAAAGTTTCTTCAAGTTTTAATTCGCAACAATCTGAGAATAATTTTCTTTCATGAAACAAATATTTCAACGTTATAATTATTGATATTTAATTAAATTCAGTCTGACATGAAGCCTTATATCTCAAAAAACTTAATGGCTGGACCGAAACCCATAATCCCAGTGAACGAAATATAGTAGTTGCTCCAATGAACTTTGAAGTCTAAGAAAACATCATACCAGTAATATAGGCGCTGACATAACACTATGGTAAAATGTTGTGCTAGGAAGCCATGTGGCTCTAGGTTCGGTTCCAGTGCATGCCGTCTTAAGCAATTTTCTACAGTAGCTTGTATGAAAGCCTGTCACATGTGTGTGTGTGTGTTTAACTGCATATGTGGTTAAGTTTATGCTGCTTAAAAACCGGTGATGCTTATGTCTCGTAACATAGCAGTTCGACAAACACGCATGGGTAAAATAAGTCCAATACTTAAAAATATTTATTGGGCTCAATATACTTGAGCCCAATAAATATTCACCCCCCCCTAAAAAAAATTCAGGTCTTGAGCCTATAGTAAAAAGGGTTGGTTATTAGAGCACTGTATACAGAGAAGGGAACAGAATAATTATGTTGAAAAACATATAAAAAGTTTGATTTAGCTGCTGATGATTGATTTCGCTAAAGCGCAAGACTGACTATTTAAAAAATTAGTTCACTAATGAAATACTACACTCTTCGTCGTCTCCATCTTCATTAACCAATATCTCTGCCGATGACACCACTCTGATAGCTAGTACAGTTCTCTGTCTTTTACATATGTGTATATGTGGTTATATGTCTGTAGCATTCCTTTTTCTTCTACTCTCACCGCTACTACATTCCCCGATAAATACTCTTCTCTGTGAGTTTGTTTCTTTCTTTCTCCTCCACCTCTCACTCTCTCTCTCTCTTTGAATCTCTTTTCAACTAACCATTTCGCAGCGTAACGTACGTACACAAGCATAATAATATTATAGATAGATACTGAGTTACAGAATGTATTTTTAACGCGTTTGCTAAATTTTATAGCTCTGTACAAGAAAATCAAAAAAACAAAACAAAATGGTGGTTATATCAGCGTATATATATGTCAATAATGGTAGTATGTATATATATATATTCTTTTACTTTAGAACCGAAAAAGAAATAAAAGGAGAAAATGTTTTCTTACATACAAGGTAAAGATAAGAAAAATTAGAAAGCTAAAAAATTTTCTGACCTTTGCTGATAGTATTTTTATATTTATAAGTTGGTTTTCTTTTTCTGTTTATTCCCAGCGAGTTCTATGTAACCGATTAGAATTAAATGCAAGTTCTTTCAAGTCTTCGGGGTTATGGCTTGGAAAATGGACAACAGTCACGTAAAGAATGGTTGTGAAAGTGGAATCTGCGTTATTTGTATTGTATTTTGTTTTGCCCCAAAATAGGTAGATAGATCCAGATAAAGATAGAAAGATAGTTAGATCTATATCTATCTATCTATCTATCTATCTATCTATCTATCTATCTATCTATCTATCTATCTATCTATCTATCTATCTATCTATCTGTCTGTCTGTCTCTCTGTCTAGTTAGACTCTTTGTTAAACTGTCTGTATGTGCTCACTAAATATATATATATATATATATATATATATATATATATATATATATATATATATATATATATATATATGCACGTACATACACACATACTCACACAAAGACACGAAGGTTATACCAGAAGTTATGCAAAAGTGGGAATAACTCTTTTATTAGCTGAATAGGCTACTAAACTTCTACACGTTGGTCGAGTAACTCCTGCTGTAGAAGGTACTTAACTGTTCTCCATAGTCTCCATCACAAGAGACAGATTTATGCCGACGTTGAATGCAACTTTCGAATAAGCTTTGAAAAAAATCAGGCGTGCACTATTGTATCCACTTCTTCATATCTGCTTCCACCTTGTTTGTATTAGCAAATCGTTGTCCCTGAAGACTGTCTTTCATTGGATCGAACACGTGGAAATCGGAGGGCGCCAGATCCGAACTGTACTATGGATGTTTAAGAATTATATACTCTTTTATTCTTTTATTTGTTCCAATCTTTTGACTACGGCCATGCTGGAGCACCACTGTGGACGTAAACACCAAC